>NC_056728.1:143013054-143108054 GCF_019279795.1 Protopterus annectens
AGAAACTTTTCAGAAAAACAACCTGGCCTTGGTGACCAGTACTTCATTTACAAGCGTCTATTGTACACTGTTACTTTTCAAGGTACTTTTCTAATACAGATACAAGCAAATGCTGATTGCAGTTCATATTTTCAAGCAGGCTTTGTCCTAATTATCTGTTATTTCTACAGCTGTTTATGTTCTCATAGCACAGCGGAACTTCTTGTCTAAGTTTCATACAAGCAGTATTGTTTTATTCATTATTTTCCTAACGCAAGCAGAAATCATCTGCTTCTCAGTAAATTTCCAAGGCACAAGCAAAATTTAGCTGACAGTACAAGGTCAAAAAGCAACTGCAGTTTGTACAGATTTATGCAGTATGAAATAGAATAAATGTGTTAACTCTTTTCAAGTTCTAAATGCACTAAGCATATTGCTAATACACACATTAATACATATTTCTCTAACACATGTTCTAACAGCCTAGTTTTAAAACATGTGTTACTGTCCCCCACATAAAATATGTTACAACGCCATCCAAGAGCATTCCCTATACACCTACCTCTTGAATGTAAAGACTTCAACATGTTTCCCAGCCATTCCCCTCAGCAGGAATTACAGCACTAAATAATAATAGACCAGTATACCTATCTGCCTACTACTGTATGACATCTGGACAAAGCCTGACATAATTCATGGACAGAAGCCCAAATACACGGCCATACATGAAATATTGCTGTTATACACTGAGAAAGTTGCTGGTGTTACAGGGTTTGTTGTAACATATCTTTTCTGAGGGATATATAATGTGTCTTTTGGCTTTTCCCATTTAGGGCTCGCCACAGCGGAACTCCGGTCCGCTAATGATTGGCAGTAGATTTTTACATGCCCAGTTGCCAGCCCTGATGCACAACCTTCAACGAAGGTATGCCCATTCACGCATGTCTACACACAGAAGACGCTTTAGCTGAGAATCGACAGGACATCTTACTGTGAGGCGACAACGCTACCACAGCACCACCACCACAGTCATCTTTTCTGAGTAGATGGTAACATCCATTTTTTTTTCTGACTTTATATCCCTCATCTTTTCTGAGGGATATAAAGTCAGAAAAAAATGAATGTTACCATCTACATAATGCAATCACCAGAGTATGCTACTGATTTGCCAAGGACAGCACCTGCCTGGAGAACAGCCCACACATAACAGGCAAACCTGTGGCCATTATGTGGATGGCCCTACAGCTGTGAGCAATGCAGAGACAGAACTTTATCAGACTAAAAGCCATGCAGAAGTTGCATGTGCAGACAAACCCTGTTAAACTAGCAGTATTCCAAACATATAACAGCAATACTCACATTCTTCTCCTAAGTCCTGAACCTTCCCCACCATTTAGTTGGCTTGTCTCCACAAGTCTTGTTGTAAGAGGTAGTAGCCCACACAACTCCAGGATGTCTTCCTCACAAGTAAGGGAAAGGGCCAGTGCCCACATGGGGTACTCATTTATAGGAGTGTGTTGCCATGACATTGGCTTTTGGAAGAACTACACAGCTGCTCTGCATGCAATTAGCAAGTGAGAACCCCAATAGGTGTACAGGCCATTTACCTGGTCATTAGCATCACCTACAAAAGTTATGCTGCCACCTATTCAAACCAGCTCTATCCCTGTAGGGCAGAGAGAGAGAGAGAGAACATATGAAACATAAAGTGGAAAAGAGAAGAAAGAAAAGAAGTAATTGGAACATGTAAGCAAGTAATTGAATGTAGTACTTGATCTGTAATAATGGGAAATATGGTTTGAAGGAATATATGTCCCAACAAGACATGCTGTACTAATGTCCTGCTAAACAGCTGCTATGGCCATAGCATCTGGCCCTCTCTGCAGTGGGTGATATCACAAACATATCTCTCAACTGTACAAATCCTCACAGAATGTGCACATTTTACCTTCATGTATTTTTGTCTGGTCCTCCTGAGATCTGTACTTTACTGGCAAATAGCTGAGGATTGAAGTCATCGGGTAATGACAAGCACTTGAGTTTGAGACTCCACATCCTTTAAAAAGTTCGCTGTAATGCTAAATGTATCATTCTATGAACTTCCTATGTTTGTAGTGGGTATATTTAAAGTCTGTCCCTATTTATCCCCCCATCATTTTAGGCATTGTCCAGATGTGATGCTCTGAGAGATTGTGAGGTAGGAACACAACTCATGAGCCTGACCCACCTGTGAAAGAACAGCTCACGTATGACAACTGCAGGGGTGTCTGTCAAACAGTTGTGACTGTGCCACTTCCAGGCCAGTTACTGGGATGTTTTCCATATCCATGTTATCTGTGATTATGAGTATGACACATCTTTGCCTTGTAAAGCTAATACAGCTATAGAGGGTGTGTGCATAGTAGAGTACTGTTGCAAACATGTGTGTTTAACTACATGTGATATATTGACTTAATAACATTAAACTGTACAGTGTTCTGCTGGACAATAAGCACATTTGTGACTGATATCTATAGTCACATACACATATACCTGTGTTATGTCACCCAAACTACTGGCAGGCCTGTGAGTAATGGCAGTGTAACATAATAGCCTACTTATGACTTTTGGACATCTTCCATGTTATCACAGTGATGTCAAACCCTACTGTGCAATCAACATACTAATGTATGGTGCAGCCATATTAATACAGTATCAATACTGATATCCCCTTTGACACCCATTTATGTGTGCCATTGTTCAGACATACTGCTGTAACAGGTTGAGAAGTATGACTGAGCAGCAAGACTGTGAATACAGTGTGCCATACTTACATTCAATAGAAATGTATACCAGGTATCCCCTGAGCACATGTATATATGTGTATGTTCAGCTGGAAGGCACAGAACTAATCACATGGGTTTCAAGCAGCCAGGTAAATAGGTTGTGCATGTTGCACATGTATGTTATATCAGAGTCAGTGCATACAACAGACATATATGTGTACAGCTACTGCTGGTTGTATTGCCTTGACACTGATGTAGGTTCTGGAGTAGTCATGATTATCAGGTATTAATCAGAGAAGTGTTCACCTGTGTTATGAGCCTCTGTCCATGCCTACTACTAAGAGCTATATCAACACCTATATGCAGTGGATATCACAAGTGCACACACCCCAGTTGGAATGCCATGTTTGTGTGCTGTATTTCAATCAGACCACAGAAGATCATTTCATAATGTTTCTCATCTTGAATGTGACAGCTAACCTCTCCAATTCCATTGCAATACAATCAAAGGTGTTTCTAGAAAGGTGAGTAACTATTGCCAAGTGAAGATGTGCCATGAGTCAAGACCAAGACGGATGAATGTTGTAACCATCTCAAGAGGTGTATACACAAGTTTAAGCATGTGCACACTCATTCAACTGGCTTATTGTACTGAGTATTATTTCCATATGTTTTCACAAACCAGCTTGTTATGTTTTCAATTGAATTGTACAGGCTATAGGTCACACTGCAGGTGGGAATTGTTATGAAATGAGTTATTGTGGTGTCATGTTCCTATTGCACAAATACCAGGCAGTGTATCAGGGCTGTGTAGACTTTATATCCACTGTAGCTATATGGGCACAGCAGTACTTGACCTGCATATCCAGCCTCCACCAAGGTAGAGTAATCCCCTTTGGTGGACAGCAGCAATACATTAACCACATAATAGGTTGCTATATTGGGTATACAGGGACACATAGGTGTAGGCAACAACTTTGAAGCAAGTCCACCTATATCTGAGCAAGCAGATAACTTCACAGGTGATTTCCTATAAGGCTCACTATGACTATGAATCAGACATATCCATACAACCAAAGACAATTGCAACCATGTCTCCACATATGTTGTAAGCCTCAGACAAAGCCACACAATTCACCCTGTACTGGGGGGAAAGAACACCTCATACACACATGCCATGGATATACGCATCCTGCATCACATAGCTTAGGTGGGAACATCACCACCCTGTCCACCCCAGCATGTACATATTGACTACTGATGGCAACAACAGCATATCTCTATGGGGCATATCTCCATGGGGCATACTAACATCAGTGTCTGCCTCCTACATGAACTCAGGCATGTGCTGAGAGCTCCATCACACACCACAATCAAACACAGACCTGCCACCATACACACACCATCCACATGGAAGATGACCACTGTCAACCCTCTACACAGAAATTAATGGAGGATAGAGGATTATACAACCAAGTGTCCAACATTAGGGGGAATAAGATAGCTCTGGGACAGGCATGTAATGCAAGCTGCTATAGCCATAATAGCTTGGAGATTTCCAGGGTAGTCTGGATTTTTTGCAAATAATATCCACTGTTGATGTGCATTTTGACAACCATATGAGTTCCTATGACCTTTTCCTGTTCATGTTTTCCAGGTAACATGCAGAGTGCTCACCTACCAGCATTCTCTGTTGTGGGAACATACATCATCACCCAATATGTGATTGGACATTATGCCCTGTCATGTGAGGACGGAGAGCAGAAGATGTGCGGGAGAGGACTGCCCTGTGGAACAGTGTGGTCCACAGGGTAAATGATGCCAGACTGCACAGCAGAACTTGTGTTCATGTGCAGCATCGGGCCACCAACCTCAAATGCCATGCCCATCAATGGGCTGCTGCTGTAGCAAGGGACTGGCTGGGGGCCCAGCCATCCAGCCTCCACTGACACGCACCAAGGAGCTCCTCATCACACTTGGGCTACATGTCAAACACACAAGGCATGATGCTGAGGGAAACATTGTGGAGGAGGGTTGCACACACACACACACACACACACACACACACACACACACACACACACACACACACACACACACACACACACACACACACACACTGGATGAGGAGCGTGCAGGTAAGGGCCCAGTGGGGATTAGTACACTAATGTATCAGACATACATGTATCTGTATTGTATCTACATGCATGTGTCAGGTCCAATTGCAGTTGTGGACAGGGTTTTCTAATTCATAGAGGTGCACATCTATGGCAAGGACAGGACATTGTGTATTATTCTGGTTAGTACTGTAGATGTGCAGACATGTTGCATATATCCTGTACCAAGGCCACATATGCATCTGCTGACAATAACACCCTCTTACAACTATCTAGGACCCTCTGGTCTGCATATGGGACAGCAGGCTGAAGCTGGTGAGTATGACATTGTTCTGTTGTTGCCTGGCAATACCTCAGGCATGTGAAGCACATGCAATTTACCATGCACACAACCATCAGTAATAGCTATATTGAGTTATGTAATAGCTACATTGCTTGTTGTGCATGTTCACTTGTGCTGGGGTTAACTGTATTGCATCACAGTGGTCACTACTGGGGCCTATCTGATGTGAACTCAACATTCCTGTAGCAAATGTGGGTCCTGTAATCAATGCCATGCCATTATTAATGCTCCAACACTTTACATTCCCTCCAGGAATTTTAACATCAAATCATATCATCACTACACCTGTGGGAGTAAAGGGGTTGTCTACCTAGGTTTTTGCACCACCTGCTCAAGCTTCTATGTTGGCAAAACTGAGAGGCCATTTAGGAAAAGACTCTACAAACATTTTTACGATCTAAGTAAACAAAGGGAGTCTAATACAGTCTATAAGCATTCACTCACTTGCCCTTGGATAGATCTTAAATTCATAGTGTTGGAGCAAGTTACCCCAGATGCTAGGGGAGGTGACTGGGAGATGACCCTTGAATACAAGGAACTTATATGGCAACTTAAAATAGATGCAGGCAGACACCCTGGATTAAATGACAATATCAACATAAACAGTGTCCTCAAGCTAAGAAAGGCTCGATTATGAGAAGCTCATTCATTGCTGATAAAAAATCTTCAAGTGAAATATGATAAATGATTTATTTTAATTTATTGCTAAATGCACTGCCTACAGTTTCTTTCGATTATTTTACATTTCAGTTTTAATATTTACTGTATACATTTATTATAATGCACCAGGTTTAACTTTTAACAAAGAAGCATTTTTAACAATTTATCACCTCCAGCATTTTTAAGTTTTAATTTTTTAATTGATTAATTTTTTAATTGATTAATTAATAATTAACTTCAGTGTATATAAAGCCTTGCAGCACTTTGGATGTTCACTTGATAAAGCTCAGCACAGACCGAGCGAAAGCGCTTGTGTTTTCATTGTTTTTTATGGTTTCGTATTAAAGAATTAGACTTTCTGAGCAGCAGTCTGTCTTGGTTTGGTTTTCCGGGGAAACCAGGAACCAAAATAACACACACTGAGCACTAAAGTTGACAAACCACTGAGACGTAGAGGTGCTGGAGGTACTGGAAAGGATAACCAACTCAAACGTATAAGAGTGAATATAAAATGTATATAACGTTTGTTTGGTTTTCCACCTTGGATTTATTTTTTATTGGTCCTGTTCATGCTTTTCTGGATTCCTGTAGCATACCTCACAACTTGTCAGTGCCAAGACATCTGGAAAGAGGCCAGCAAATTGTGCTGGACAAATGGCCTAAGGTAAGGTCACGCGCGACACATTACTGGTATATAGTGGATATAAATTATGTACACACACCTATTGAGATGCAAGGTGTTCCTGTTACATACTAAGTAGGACCACAATATGACAGTCCACACCTCTTCCAGCCTTTAATGTGACCCATTACAGGTACAGTTCACTTGTAAAACAAAGCATCTGGACTCATGTATTGCACCTACAAGGCTGGTCACCTGTGAGGGCAGCAGACATCCTATCAGCATGATCTTTCAGTCAAGTATGATACTTCATGCTGCCATGTGTGTCAGCATACTCACTGTGGCCTATTTGGCTATAATATTACATACATGGGCTTTGTTAAGGCACACAAGACCTCTTCCGACCACATCTAGGTTTCAAACATATGGATATTCCAGACACATCTGTAAAGAAGACTGTACAATAGTTTTACCTGATGCATGTGAGGCAGATGCTGTTACCACACTATATAAAATAATGGCAGTGGGAGGTGGTTACCAGCCATGTATGGTATACACGTCAAAATGGTGTAAGCCACACATTATATCATCCTCACACACACAAATTACCAGCATTAAGATTAGAACTCCTGCCTATCTAGGTATTCCTACTATAGTGCTACGCATTTATCAGATATGTCACAGAGCTTATACATTTCCACCTCTTCCAAAGGTACCTATAAGGTGGATGACATCAACAGGTCTACTAAATTGGAGTGAAGAGAAGTGCAAAAGGTAATATACAGGTCAAAAATGTTATGAGCCAGACAGTACATGTTTCATACACACTTGCCAGTACTGGGATTAGAACTCCTGCCTATCTAAATATGTCTACTATAGTGTTACACAGTTATCACACATGCTACAGAGCTTACTGAGCTTTCACATGGCCAAAGCTGCTGATAACTGCTCAGCTGTGCTAAAGTATTAAAGGTAGCAGAAAGTCTGCCTTCTGTTCCACTCATACATCATGCTAGTTCTTTCTGTCTTGCACTTCAGCTAGCATTATGGCTTGGCACTTCACCAGATTATTGTATCAAGAAATGTGGGACTCCTGGAAGCCATCAGCATTACTCATTCATCACAGATGTAGCCCCAGTACTTACTAGTTATGTCCACCCCTCCTGGCATGTTTGAAGGTCAGTTATCTATGCTTTCACCCATTAACTTGGTGCACTTGTCCATTCTGGGGCACTGTTGAAACTGCCTCATGTATACAGACAACCCTCCCCTCTAAACTCCAAACAGTCAGACCTGTAAGGGTTACCCATATATCACCCAATGTGGACATATGCACTCTCCAGCAAAGACTGGACTAGCAGGTTAAGAAGATAAGATCAACACCTGCACCGCACCATGTGGAACATGTAGCTCACACCCACTTTCACAGCCATGACATACAGTGAAAAAGCCACACACCCACCTTCCCAGAGGCACTCAATGGACATTTACCCAAACAACACAGACCACCAAGGCAGACACCCATTCAGAGACCATGACATGGCAAATGCCAAGGGACACATATTTAACCTACACAGTGTGCCCTCATCCTAAGCTCCTAAGGCTAACCACCTTACACAGTACAGTGATTACGGGTAACTCAATACTGAGGCACACACATCCCACTCAAGTTGAATATGGAGCAGGTAACAGCCAAATATCTATCACATGCCAGCATCTAACACATGACACAACCAGTCATGTCACTCCACAACAACTACGTGTATCACTCTGTATCCATGTGGGTGTGAATGACTTGGGACACACCTCCCTGGACTACATGACAGGAGACATGGTTGAACTCTCTGATTATGTGGTCCAGACAAGTGTGACAGTAGCCCTGGGCAGTGTACCACTGTCATCCAGAATGATGCGATACTATCAACAGATGATTGACTGCAACATTGGCTTATGTGTTATGTGTCATTCTTAGGGGATCCAGAACCTCTTTGTTTGGGATGACATAATTGACAGAACCCAATGACTTGCCATGGATGTCTGACATCTGTCACCACTGGGTTGCCAGGTACTGGCTAAGTGTCTTGCCACCTCTATGGTGCCATATTAGGCAGTAGTTCTAATGTTATTACCACCATAACAGCTACACAAGTATGCAATCTGAGGGTCATGCTGCTTAACAGTGGACATCTAACTGTCAGGATGCAGTCACTCATAGCAGACTTTGGAGTGGAGGACACATGTCTGCTGTGATGGAGAAGTGGTTCACAGCAGCAGCAGACATCATACCTGCAGTATCAGACTATGACACACTCCACAGCTTTCAGCCCCAAACATGGACCACACCACACCTCCACAGGTGGTGGTGTCTCTATATTCATTATGGATAGGAAAACCTCCAGACTAGCATCCCATAATAATGCACTGGAGATATTTCCAGTATAACCGCCTTGGGTAATGGTGCTATCCAGAACATAGCCTAGTATCTATGTCCCTAGACAGTCAATGCACATTCCTCAACACCCTGCCATCTCTGAAGGTCCAATGCAACACTGACATAGTATGAGTCTTCAACTACCCCTCCATCACCTGGAGAATGTAGCCAATCACCAGTAAAGTGGCCCAACGCTTCTGGGATTCATCATTTCCATTGCCCTAGACCAGCTAATACTGACCCATGGTAGAGGATGCAACAACCATGACCTGTGTTGACCACTTAAATATGGGACCATTGCTTGTCCCCAGATGTCAATCCCTGCATGGTGAGATTCACACAGGCTGTAGTCAACATGAAACCCAACATGTCAGCCACATACCCCACAAAGATAACCACCTGCAAAAGCTCTCCAAAGCTGACTTTGCAGCCATGAAAACAGGGGTGGATGTCTTCACTGCACCCATGGCAATGGGATGTGACTGCATGACTGTGAAATCATACACATAGGCACTGTACAAACAGGTACATGAATGCATGGTACTATCCAGAGCCAACAGAACCCAAACACTGTCCTCCAAACACTGGGAGTCAATGTGATGGTCCCCTGCCATTACTGAAGTGTACATCAAAAAGAGGACACTGTTGCAGGGAAAGGTGGTGTCCCATGACTGTTGAACTCCCTTATTAGCCTCAAACACAACTTTGGATCCCTCATGGAGTCCCTGACAGGCATCTATGGCAGCAGAGATGCAGCAGACACTGACGACAGTCACAACAGCCATGAAAGTTACAGCAACAACCTCCACAGTATTATACAGAAGTGCTGCAAGTTACTGCACAAAGCTAATACCTATCCTGAGACAACAGATATTGGCCACACTCTTGGCAACACATTCATTGCCAGCTTTAACCCTCTCTCCCCCCACTAGTGAAGTGCTGAGTGAATGTGTTCTCACATGCTGTATCCCATGTCCATTCTAGGCATCTGTGTGTCACCAGGATGTGGCCCTACAGCAAGGCCACAGGGTATGGCAGTATGGTGACAAATCAACCATGTCATAGGCAGGGTACAGTATGTGCACAGTAATTCCCAATCTGTAACACAGTGATTGCATATGCCTCAGATTATAGGGCTGAGGGTTGTACATAGGTACATGTTGAGGTACAACATCTGTTGTAGAATGGAGACTGGTACATGTTCTGGTTTGGACACCCCTCCGATTGCTAATAACCAGAGCCACAGGGGATGTTCATCAACCAAACACATTGGAATTACTATTCACACACACACATACACATGCACACACACACACACACACACACACACACACACACACACACACACTTGACAGTACTGAGATCCATAGGTTCATTGTTTCATAGGTGTACAGTAGGTGAATGGGCCTGGAGGCTCTACAAGGCTAGCCCAAGGGAATACCTTGGCATCAGGCCACATGACAATAGTCCCTAGTGTGGCTCAGGGGTATAATCACTGGAGTGGTCCCCAGGGGTGTGTATTTTATTCCCCATCCACTCATCCAGGTTTCTATTGTGGGTGGCTAGTGATGTGCACTGCTTCCCATGTATGTGATCTATATTTCATAACATGGACAGTGTCTGGGTTGTGCACATGTCCCACATGCATGTTCTTTGACATGTGGAAGTATGCTTGAGGTCTCTGGGGCATGTTGTGTGGACATATTGGTATCTTCTGATTCCTAACCTCATTTAGTGAGACCTGGCTATGTAACTGAAGTCATGATTTCACCTACATTGACAGTATGATACAGGTATTCAGTGGAGTTAGTGGCATCTGTCCATTCAGGTCATGTATATAAGGCATGGTATTCCCTTTGTGGGGTACATTTGCAGACTCTACAGTTGCTGCAGGTGTCCAGTGGGGAACATGGCAAAAGGGCCACTGTACACATTTATTGGGATACTGAGGGGATGGAACAGGTTGTCATGTCCTTTTACTTGCTGGATAACATGCACTCAGTCAAGAGATGTAACACATCAAAGTACTTTCTGATGTTAGTGGCACTGTTGTGGTCAACAGGCATGTAGTCCACTGCTATCACACTGTGGGTACTATCTGTGAGGCAATATGCAGAGGAAGTACCAATATATGGTTGTTGCCTAGCCAAGTGTGTTTGTGTATAATATACGGGTGGAGAGTGATCTCTGAGTAATAGAAGGGTTGCCTATATTTTTCACTGATCCATACTGTCACATTTAGGGCTGTGGATTGTCTACACCAACCTCCCTGGTGTTTGACATCTGTTGGCCTTGTAATGTGGACATTATGACATATACTAGGTCCTCAATATAATAATTTAGCAAATCCCACCCCAATGGATCTTGTTATTACACAATCACACCAACCTCCACACAGGATACTGATGACACGAGCGCACACACACACACACACACACACACACACACACGCACACACGCACACACACACACACACACACACACACACACACACACACTTGCCAGTACTGAGATCCACAACCCTATCTAGCTATGTATTGCCACTACAGTGTACCCCATTTATCACACGCACCACAGAGCTTATTTGATGGATGTTGTCCCAAGGTACTTGTAAGGTGAGGAACATCACCAGCCCTTGTAAATACTGGCATTGGGTGATGTAGTGAGTAAGAGATTCCAAAAAGTATTTTACCCTACACACACACATATTTACATTTGCCAGGGGTGAGGTTCAAACCTCTATGTTTCAATCTTTTGGGACCATTATGTTACGCATTTACCACATACACCACTGACCTTACATGGTTTAGGGTTGGCAACAGGTACGTCTAAGGTGGATGATATCTGCAGGACTGCTAAAGTCAGGCACTGAGATGTGTAGTGGGTGTAAATGGGGCCAAAATCTTTGGCTTACAGACAAACATATATACACATACAAACACTTACCAGGGATGAGATTCAAACCCATACCTATGTAGTTATTGCTACTACATTGTTCCACATTCATCACACACACCATGGAGCTTACATGTTGGAGGGCTGTGCCAAGGTATCTTTGAAGGTGAGTGACATCAGCAGCAGTGGTAAAGGAGGGATAAGGGAAGTGTTGTAAGTGTGAATGACCACAAAATCAGACATCGACAAGGATACACACACTCTCTCAGACAAACACTCACATTTACACAGTTACCAGGATTAGGATTGGAACTCCTACCTAACTAGGTTGTTCATAGGTTCATAGGTTCATACTAGGCTATCTGCCCTAGGGCATTTATAAGCCTAGCCAGAGTGTATTTGGCTTTTGCCACCCATTTTAAATTAATTTTGCTATGCCCTTTTTCGAGGTTAGTATACTGTGCCTCTGTCTAACAGTGACATAGAAGTGATACCCAGGGTAAACCTACGATCTCCCATCCACTCATCAAGATTCCTCTTGAAGAGAGTCAATGAGGGACTCTGCCTAACCTGGACTGGGATTTTATTCCAGAGTGAAGGGAGCCTCTGGGATATGAATCTGTCCCTCCAGCATGTCCTATTTATTTCAGTGCTGAGGTTCAAGTCTCTTGAGCGCGTAGCTCGATGGGATTTGGATTTTCTGAGGTGCAGCATGTCCATTAATTCCGGGTTGGACACGGCTTTATACATCAGGCACAGATCGCCTCTGAGCAGGCGTTATGCCACTGAGTAGAGCTGGAGTTTCTTTAACCAGGCAGCATATGGCATCTGTTTGAGCCTTTTGATCCTCTTGGTGAGGTACTTTTGGGGTCTTTCCAATTGCTGCAGGTGTCTGGTAAGGTACATCCCAAAAGGGGCATTGCACTCAATTATGGGCCTGATGAGGGATGAGTAAAGAGGCACAATGACCTCCCCTGATCTAGATGTGAATCCCTTCATGATTAGGTGGGCTATATAAAATGTTTTTCTAACCACTTTGGCCACGTGGTTGTCAAATGAGAGATTGCTATCAACTTGGGTCCCCAGGTCCCTAATTACTTCTTGATTGCTTAATGGATTACCACCTATGTGGTAATTTGTGGGCACTTTGTTTTTGCCAAAAGGGATGACTATACACTTTTTGGCGTTTAGCTTGAGGCCATGGCTCTGGCACCAGTTGTCTGTTTCTATGAGGCCCTTTTGGAGGATGCTTGTGTCAGCTGGAGAGTCGATTATGGCGCTCAGTTTGCAGTCATCTGCGAACTTGGTCAGCCACAGTCCTTCCGTGTTGGCCTGTACCACCGAGAAATATATACCGAACAAGAGATGTCCCAGGACTGAGCCTTGTGGGACGCCACTTGTAACTGGTTTGGAGTCTGACATGGCTCCAGCAAGTCTAACCATGTGGGTTCTGTCCTTGAGCCAGTTTGCAACCCATCTAGTGACATAGGGGTTTATATTTAAGCTGGTGAGCTTATCTATAATGCCTGAGTGGGGTATTGTATCGAAGGCTTTTGCGAGGTTCAGGTAGGCTGTGTGGACAACCTTCCCCTCGTCAATGGCCTTGGTGACTGTTTCAAAGAAATCAACCAGGTTTAAGAGGCAGGATCTGCCCTTAACAAAGCCGAACTGGGTAGGATCCAGTGTCTGTAGGTCCCCAATATCTTTGTTTATGAGGTCCATGATGATCCTTTCCATAGCTTTGCAGACCAAGCTAGTCAGGCTTATGGGGCGATAGTTTCCAGGATCCGTTGAGGCACCACCTTTATGGAGAGGGACCACTGTTGCTGTACGCCACTCTTTGGGTACATATCCTGTAGTAAGACTGAGATTGAACAGTAGTTTTATGTTTGGGTTTAGCTCTTCTTGGAGTTCATGTAGGATGCAGCCTGGGACACCGTCTGATCCCATTGATGCTGTGTTTTTTGCTTTGGAGAGGGTGGCTCTTACCTGAGCATCTGAGATGTCAGGGGGAAGCACTCTGCTGGGATAGATATTTGCCCTTTTGGTGGGGAGGGGGGGGAGAAGTTTGCGCTGAACCTGTCAGCTAGGATGTTGGCAATGTCTGTGGGTTTGATGTATTTTTTGTCATTTTGGACTAATCCTGAGCATATTTGGGAATTCCCACCCAAGTTCCTAACATAACTAAAGAAAGCCTTGTGATTATCCTTAGTGTCCTGTGCAATTTTTCTCTCGAAGCTGGCCTTAGACGATTTTATGAGTGCCCGTAGTTTTTTTGCTAATACTGATCAGAGATGCCTTCCCTTTTTGGGATTTTGCTCTAGCATGTAGTAGCTTCCTCCTTCTATTGTATAGTTTGTTTATGGCTGGGGTCCACCAGACAGGACATCTACCTTTGGAGGATTGGGTCTTGGTTTTATTTGGGGTTGCATGATCCATGCATTCCTGAAGGTGTTCATAGAATGCATTTATAAAGGATTCTGTGGTCTGGGCCATATTTTCCACAGGCTCGGGGGCTTTGAAGGATTCCACCTCGGTTTTGAGGAGTGTGAAATTTGCTTTAGAAAAGTTTTTCACTGTGGTTTTCTGGGCAGGGGGTGGGGTCAGGATGTGAATATCCAGTGAGATTAGTTTATGGTCTGATCTTACCAGTGAGGGATACACCTCTGGTCTGGAGCATAGAGTCCCCATGTTGGTGATGATCAGGTCCAGTATGTTTTCCCCTCTTGTGTGAGTGGTAACAAGTTGTTCCATAGCATTTGAGTTTATAAATTCTAGGAACCTTTGGGCTAGGGTGTTAGAGCTAGAGTAATGCTCCCAGTCTATGTTTGGGTAGTTGAAGTCGCCCAATATAATGGTGTTTGGAGAGACCTTCATATTTTCCAGTGTTCTCAGGAAGGCCAAGTGGGGTTCCTGGGTTTGGGAGGGTGGTCTGTAGCAGGCTCTAAACTGGAAGGCAGTTTTACCCACTGTTAGTTGCACATGGATAGTCTCTGATGCTTCGTGCTGTGCCACCAACCTGGAGGTGTGGGTATCTTTGACGAATATTGATACTCCCCCTCCTTTTGTGGTTCAGTCCAAGTTTTGGGGCCGAAAAGCATGGTATGAGGTATAACCTGGTAGTGCTGGGGTGCTCTCGGGAGCCTTGAACCAGGTTTCTGTTACTGCACAGATATTGATGTTTTCCATGCTAAGGAGAGTTTCGAGGGAATGCATCTTGAGGTTTAGACTTCTGGCGTTGAGTAGCATTACTCTTAGTTTCTTATCCCTTGTGATACCTATGGATTGTCTTTTGAGCCTTGCCTAAAAAACGCACTATATGGGAAGCAAGAGCCTTTGCCAATATCCGAAAGCCCAGGGGTGACAGGTTACACTATAGTATTCCACAGTTATCACATGCGCCACAGACCTTACATGTTGGAGAACTGTCCAAAGGTATCTTTGAAGGTGAGTCACATCAGCAGCAGTGCCAAAGGAGGGGTACAAAAGATTTAGTGAGTGTGAATGGGCTCAACCACATTCATCTAGAAACACACACACACACACACACACACACACACACACACACACACACACACACACACACACACACACACACACACACACTCACACACACAGCTTTATATTTGGCAGGACTGAGATCACAACTGCTACATGTATACCTATTTGTACTGTAGTGTTACACAGTTATCAGAAGCACCACTGACACTATAGGGATGAGGGCTAACCAAAGGTATTTCTACAGTGAATGACATTAGCACATCATGTGATATAGGCCAATGGGATGTGTAGTGGGTGGGACAGGCCTCATAATGGTGTTCTCTCTGTCGCTGTCTGTCTTTCTCTTCCCCATGTGTGTGTGTGTGTATGTTTGACATATTATAATGTGTTTGCCTTAGATATGTGTGTGTATTCCTATCCAATGTGTGTGTGTCAATGGTGTACAGTTTGGTGCGTGTGCACAGACAGCTGCGAATGACCAATAACTGTGGTCCACTGTGTTGTGAGACATGGGCTTCATTTCTCTAAGTGTAGGAGCATGCCCAGTATGACCTTATATATTGAGTGTGTGCATCCATTCCAGGGAGGGTTGGACTCCAGTTCAGGGTTTTGTGTGCTACAGCTACACCTAGCAAACTGTTTCTGCAGGATATCTGTAGATAGGTTACCAATATGGAGACACAATGGGCTTAACATACAGGGGACACTGTAACTATTGCTATCTGTACTGCTTGTTTGACATGTTTGGTTGCAGCATAGATATTCTGACATATGTACTGTTTTACACTGTGATGTGTCATGTCATTGATTACTGACAGTTATCATTCTTTGCTCACAGTTATTTACCGGGAAATACGAGATGAATGCTGCTGAGACCAATATTCTGGGCATATAGACTACACATTCTGGCACACACCTGCCATTGTGGATAGGTAGCTACAGACAATAAACTGCTGGTTCTGTGTAAATAGTGCAGCACTTTGTTAGTGTGCTGGCTGGGGTTACCCTCCTTGTGCTTTTCTCAACTTCAAGGAATGGCCATATCCTGTTGGGGCCATACCTCTCAGCTGTACAGATACACCCAGGTTATCCAGAGGCAGGACTCATATATCTGGTCAGTTTACCTTCACATTGTGGTTTACAAGTGGTTTTGTGGCTATTCATTCATGGGTTTGCAGTCGAAAGTAGTATGGATGGACATTAGGGTTTCAGACTTCACACACACTCCATGACATCCATGCTTCTGCAACCCCCCCCCCCCTCTGTTATTCTCTCGTCCACCTAACATTATGTAAGCAATATCTCAGAGGTATCCCTATAGTTGGGCCTTTATTCCAGTAGTATTTATAGCCTGATACACAGCCCTTGCAGTAGGACATGGGGAAGCATGCTACTGGCATTTGTCAACATGGCCTTGCATTTGTTTTCCGTTTACTGTTAGGTTGTTAGTTGGGACCCCGCTGACATTCCATACATTGGCACTATGGGCGAGACATGGGCCTTTGCCAGAGGACTGTAGGCCATTTGAGAGTGCTGCAGGGCATCTGTTACTACATTTCTACATGGGATTGTGGAGTGGGGGGGGGGTTGCACACCTGCAGACTTTAACATTTGAAATGACTGTATTGGTATTTCCATTACTCTGTTGGCTTCCATTTCATATTGTATTGTGACCTATCATGCAGACAGGAGGCATATCAGCAGAGTACACATGTTAGATCTTAATAGCATATATTTAAGACTTCTTACCTTCAGAACTGGAATGCAACTGGCAGACCTGTTGTAGTATGTGTAGGTCTGGGGGGGGGGCTGTTCACCATTGCCATCATTTGGGAGCCTTAGCCCAGCCTTTCTTCATGGTCATCTACACCTGTCCTGCTGGGTGAGGCTGGTGGTGGATATGTGACCCTCACTGACATCCATGTGTGTGACCTATTGACACCCACATTTCTTTGGGCCCTCACATGTACTACAGTGGGGGATGTCACCTTGTGTAGTGCTGCCTAGTATGTTGACACCAGTATTTGTTATGAATTTTCTGCTGTCCCATATAGCTGTCTGCTGCTATCCCATTCAGCCACCCAATTGCTTTGCATGCTTGCATCCATATTATACATACAAGTATGAAAACATACTACTCCATTCAGTAATTGATAGGAAGAGTAACTTACCTTGTTGCTGGGCCAGTATTGAGGACAGTGGTGGAGGGCTGGCTATGTTGGATGCACATAGTATGCTCCCTGTACATGGTAAGTCTCAGATAGTGTCATGTTTGGCATCCCTTTTACTGCCTGTGTGAGTCGGAGAGAGGAATCAGTCCCTGGGTCCCCACAGTGTCAATGTGTGTGCTATGCATTGCCTTTTTGCCAAGGCCTGGACATACTGTGCACACTGCCTTCTGCCTACAGGGGCAGGTTCAAGATGTTCCTCCTCCAAGTCCCTCTGTGGCTGTGCTGGGCTTGGCAACGGTGGAGGGCTGTGTGACCCTGCCCCATGCTGTTCCTGCTGCAGCTGTTTCCGCAGGATTGTAATGTGTAGCATGGCACATACTATGAACATTTATGTACATGTAACTGGAGAGTAGTGCAAGGCTCCACTGGATATGTCAAGGCAGCGGAACCATGACTTGAGCATCCCAAACACATGCTCTACAATGATCCTGGTTTGTGCATGTGCCTCATTATGGTGTTCTTGTTTGGGTGTGTGTGCATTTCTGGTGGGTGTCATCAGCCATGGTTCCAGTGCATAGCCAGCATCCCCACTAGATGGCCATATGGGAGTCTCCCCTGGCAAACACCTGATACAACTGTGAGCAATGCCAGATGTGGGAGTTGTGATAGCTTCCAGAGCTGCCAGCACACACATTCATGATAATGCCCTGGGCATCGCACATGACCTGGCAGTTGATGGAGGGGAAGACCTTGCGGTTTATGTAGTCACCTCCCCTCATTTGCATACCCCAGTGTGTACATCCTTAGTTACTGCAATTAGACAGACCCTTTCCCCTTGACAACCAGTGCTCCCTTGTATTGTTTACATTCTGCATGCCATTGACTATAATGGCAAAATGCAGACTTACCTTAAAATTGACTTTTCTCATTTTTTTTTTTCGGCATGATCCCATTTGCGTGCTGCTGCCCTGAGCTTAAACAGCTGCGATCCACCAAAAATAAAAAGTTTAATTTAAAAAAAAAAATAAACATTTATTAATGCCAATGGCCTTATATTTGGCCACTGGCATTGTGTGTTTGGCTGTAATACATGCTTTCCACAAGCTGTCCTGCCTCTGTTTGCTCAGATTCAGTTACTAACTGAATACATTTCCACTCTGACACTGTCCCTGCACAGAGTCCGGCCAGATTCATGAATCACAAAATCACCTCATTTGCATAGTTTTTATCAGCAAATGAAGTGATTTGCATCCCGCACAGCTTTCCATGCAGGAACAGTGTAGGGCCGCTCCTGCACGTGAAAATGGCACTTTCCTGGATCGCTCAGTAGCCATTTTCCATGCAGGAGCACCTACACTGTTCCTGCATGGAAAATAGCCGTTCATGAATCCGGGGGATCATTTGCATAAGCTGCAAACCAGAATATCTTTCAGTATTCATATGTAACTGGGAAATCTTTTCCAAGAACAGTGTTCTTATGATTACACATTTCTCGACAGCAGTCAGATAATTCAGGCTATATCTATCTTCAGTGAAACCCATCCTTTTACTTTCAATCTTCAGTGAAACTCATCTTTCATTTTCTCTAACCAGCAAGACAGGATTGAAGGTAGAATTACATGACTAACATATTCTGGAAACCCAAAATGGTGCCAGTTCCATGAAAAATTTTAAACCCAGCAGTCACTTCTGTTAAACATGTGGATATTCTTTGAATGGCCTGTATTGAAAAAAATAATTTCTTACATCCCTGGTACATCCAAGATACCAGATGTTTAGTTAAATACAAAAGAAATATCTTTATATATGCTGGATTACTTCTAGCCATTTAGAGCACTTGGTAGCCAAAAAGCAGCTGATTCCAGGGCAAGTTAGACAACTTTTTAGAAATATGAGCTGGTTCATTGGTAGAACCTGCACTCTATCTTAATACATTTTATAATGAAAAAAAAGAGAAATCTACCAATAATCTGGGTTAAGTACCTAAAGAGAGACCTATAAACCATGTTTAGTTTGTTTTGCTACATTCTGTTCAGTAACTTGTTTCTTGACTTGTGGGTTTGCTGTCTATATTTAAGAGCCCTTGTTTCAAATGGGAACAAAAAAGCAAAGTTATAAAGCAAGCTATTGCCTTTTCATAGGTTCATAGGTAGGTACTAGGCTATTAGCCCTAGGGCCTATATAAGCCTAGCCAAAAACCTACTCTGGCTTTCGCCACCAAAGAAAATAATTTTCCTTTGCCCATGTTGAGCAGAGCCACAGAAGTGATCCCTGGGGTGAAATTTCCTATTTCCCATCCACTCATCAAGATTTTTCTTGAAGATTGCTAATGAGAAGCTCTGTTTGACATAGATAGGTAGTCTGTTCCAGAGTATGGGTAGTCTCTGGGACAGGAATCTATCCCTCCAGCATGTTCTGTTTATTGTGGTGACAAGGTTTAGGTCCCTAGAGCGTGTAGCTCGGAGGGATTGGGATTTCTTTAAGTGGAGCATGTCCAACAGCTCTGGGTTTGACATAGCTTTGTATGTTAGGCACAGATCGCCTCTGAAAAGGCGATATGTGACGGAGTAAAGCTGGAGTTTTTTGAGACGGTCTGCATAGGGCATCTGTTTGAGGCCAGTAATCCTCTTTCTGAGGTATTTCTGTGGCCTTTCCAGTTGTTGTAGATGTCTTGTGAGATACATACCAAAAGGGGCATTGAACTGTATAATGGGTCTAATGAGTGATGAGTTGAAGGGAACAATGATCTCTTTTTTTCTGGATGAGAAACCTTTTGTGATGAGGTGAGCCATGTAGAAGGATTTCCTGACCACTGTGGTGATGTGATTTTCAAAGGAGAGACTACTGTCCACCTGTGTCTTAAGGTATCTTATCATACTTTCATCGGTAGGTAGACTACCACTTATGTGATAGTTCATGGGTACAGAGTTTTTACCAAAGAGGATGACCATACACTTTTTGGCATTGAGCTTCAGGCCATGGCTTTGACACCAGGCATCTGTCTCAATGAGGCCCTTTTGCAGTATGTCCACATCATTAAGAGTTTTGATTATGGCTCCTAGTTTGCAGTCATCTGCAAACTTTGTTAGCCAAAGACCTTCTGTGTTAGCCTGTACTTCAGAGAAGTAGATACCAAACAGGAGAGGACCCAGGATTGAACCCTGTGGTACTCCACTTGTCACTGGTCTGAAGTCAGATTTGGAGTCTGCTACTTTCACAGTCTGGGTTCTGTCCGTGAGCCAGTTGGCAACCCATCTTGTGACATAGGGGTTTATACCTAGTTTAGTGAGCTTATCTATAATTCCAAAGTGGGGGATGGTGTCTAAAGCTTTGGCGAGATCTAGATAAGCTGTGTGAACCACCTTACCCTCATCTATGGCTTTGGTGACTGCTTCAAAGTAGTCAATCAGGTTTGGGAGACATGATCTGCCTTTTACAAACCTGAACTGGGTAGGGTCCAGAGTTTGAAGATTACCTATGTCTTTGTTTATGATTTCCATGATGATACGTTCCATGACCTTACCGACCAGGCTCGTCAGGCTAATGGGGCATTGGTTCCCGTGGTCCATCATGGCTCCCCCTTTGTGGAGTGGGATAACCATCACGGTGCACCATTCAGTGAGCACAAAGCCTGAGGTGAGGCTATGATTGAACATGGTACTTAGGTAGGGGGTGCCAGTTCATTCTGTAGTTCATGTAGAACGCAGCCTGGGATATTGTCAGGTCCCATGGATACTGTGTTCTTGGCTTTAGAGAGTGTGTTTTTTACCTGTGCAGCTGTCATTACAGGAACTTTGAATTCTTCTGGTATAGAGATGGGCCCTCTAGGGGGTGAGAGGGGGTAAAGTTAACACTCAACCTATCTGCCAGGATGTTGGCAATATCAGTTGGTTCTGTATATTTAATGCCATTGTGCTGTAACTCAGAGCAGATCTGAGTGCTGCCATTGAGATTCTTGACATAGCTATAGAATGCTTTGTGGTTGTCTTTAGAGTCAGTGGCAATTTTGTTTTCGTAACTAGCTTTGGAGAATTTTATGAGGGATCTCAGCTTCTTACTGAGGTTAACCAAGGAGTTCCTCCAGTCATGGGATTTTACTCTTTTTTGCAACAGTTTCTTTCTTCTATTGTAGAGTTTGTTTATGGCAGAGGACCACCAGATTGGCTTCCTTTTTTTGCAGGATAGCATCTTGGTTCTATTATGGATAGCATGATCCATGCACTCATGCAAGTGCTTATAAAGTGCATTTGTGTAGGATTTAGCAGTCGTACCTCTATTGTCCATCTGCATGGGTTTCATGAAGTTTGCCACTTCTGTCTTAAGAAGTGTGAAGTTGGCTTTGGAGAAGTTTTTTACAGTGGTTTCCCTAATTGGGGGTGGGGGCGGGATGTGGATGTCTAGGGAGATTAGCTTGTGGTCGGATCTTCCCAATGAGGAATTGACCTCTGGTGTGGAACAACGGTTGCCCATGTTGGTAATGACCAGGTATAGGATACTGCTGCCCCTGGTGGGGGTGTGAATAAGTTGATCCAAGGCATTGGAATTTATGAATTCCAGAAAACGTTGAGCAAAACAGTTAGTACATGAGTAGTTTTCCCAGTTAATGGTGGGGTAGTTGAAATCGCCCATTATTAGGGTGTTGGGTTGAACCCTAATACTTTCCAGTGTATCAAGAAATGAGGAGTGGGAATCCTGGGGCATGGTGGGGGGGTCTGTAGCAAGCTACAGTTTGGATTGCGGTCTTGCCCAGAGTTAGTTGCACTTGGATGATCTCGGATGCATTATGCTGTGCAATTAGCCTGGAGGTGTGGCTATCCTTAATGAATATGGACACGCCTCCACCTTTAGTGCTTCATTCCAGGTTAGGTGGCCAAAAGGTGTGGTCTGAATTATAGCCTGGTAATGCAGAGGTGCTCTCTGGAGCTTTGAACCAGGTCTCTGTCACTACACGGATGTCGATGTTCTCCATTTTAAGGAGTGCCTCGAGTGAGTGCATGTTGAGGTTTAGACTTCTAGCATTGAGTAGCATTACCCTCAGATTTTGCTTGCTTGTACCTGTTACGGTGGTGAATTTGTCATTTGAACCTTGCCTAAAAAAGGCACTATAAAGGTGGCAGGAGCCTTAGCCAGTATCCAGAATCCCAAGGGTGACAGGTGCAGGCCATCTCTGGCAAAGCATCGTGGTCTGTCGATCATGTCATCCCAGGCAGGCAAATACTGGATCCCCTTAGAATGACACCAGAAGCTTAACCAGTTGTTGAAGTCAATCATTTTGTCCTTGTACTGTGGTATCATTCTGGGTGATGGCAGGATGCTACTCAGGGCTGGGGTCATACCTGCCTGGACTACAAGATCAGAGAGCTCCTTCATGTCTCTTTTCATGTAGTCCAGGGAGGTATGTCTCAGGTCATTCACACCAACATGGACAATGACAGTGTCATATTTGTACTTGTTGTGGAGTGACCTGAGTGCATGTGTTATGTGGCAGATCCTGGCACCTGACAGGCAGCTGACAGTAACTTTCTCCTTGTTTAGCCTGGTGAGTGGAACATCATTGTGCCTGACTATAGAGTCACCTATGACTAGAGTGTTGGGTACGTTATGCCTTATGGGCTGTGGTTGAGTGGCACACTGAGTTTGTGGGCTATGTGCCATTTGGGTTGTGTTGGGGGGTGGAGTTTGCTTGCGTTTCTGCTTTAGAGGTCCCTGATGCTTGAGCAGGTTTTTATTGAGAGCCTCCGTGAATGTAGGTGCATGTTTTGTGTTTCTGTGTGTGTGTGTGTTTTGTTGGTGTAGGTTTTGAGGGACTATGTGATGAGTGTGGTGTGGTGCAAGTGTTTACCTTCTCCTCTTGACTGTCTAGTCCAGTCTTGGGTGAAGAGAGCTTTGCTTCCAGTTTGGCTATATAAGTGCATCTCTCACAGACTGTAGTGTTGGGTGGTAGGAGAAGTGGGTTGTCTGTGTACATGAGGCAATTGCTGCATTGCCCCAAGATGCCCAGATTCATCAGGTAGACAGGAGAAATCACCGGGAGCTGACCTTTAGACATGCCTGGATAGGTGCTTATTTATTATGTACTAAAAACTGCTTTCCTCCAGACAAGTGAGGAAAGTTGAGTGCTGTAGTAATTTGCAGCTTATTTAGTGCTTACGAGTTCTGAACAAGTGCTGAGTTCAAAGAAACAGATCTAAGTGCTGAAACTAGAAAACTGGCTAGTTCTAAGAAACAAAATTAAGCTAGAAGGCTCCCCTCCAACACAGAAAGGCTTGGGGGCTTAGAAACCTACAAACAGTCTAGACCACTTTCAGGAAAGGCAGGAAACAAGCTTAATTTTTTTTTCTTTCCCAGATGCTCTCTTTGTACACAGCAGGAGTGCCTGAAATCAGAATATGATCTCACTGCACTCAGTTGAGTGAGCAAATGAGATGGGCCCAGAAGGAGTATCCAAACACAAATTTACAAGAGGGGCGGACAATTTCAAAGCCACCAAGATTAACACCAAAACAAAACCAGGGGGTGGGTGGGGAACTAACTGAAAAAACAGAGTCAAAACTTCCAGTTCAGTTAATATTCAATGCAACACAAATAAATCAATTAAAATGCTGTATTATTTGAAAAAAGTGCAGATAAAAGGTACTTAAATTCTCTTATACATCCAGTTGAATACATCTAGATCTTAGCTGGCCAAAGCTCAGGTTTTAGGCAGAAACTATTCCAAAATGTACCACTTAAATAGGCAGTAACAGGATATCAGTGAATGAGACTACCCCCGACTGCAATTACTGTCTATGCAGGAATTCTAACAGGCAATAAAATCTAGCAAACACTAACTGAAAAAACAGAGTCAAAACTTCCAGTTCAGTTAATATTCAATGCAACACAAATAAATCAATTAAAGTGCTGTATTATTTGAAAAAAGTGCAGATAAAAGGTACTTAAATTCTCTTATACGTCCAGTTGAATACAGCTAGATCTTAGCTGGCCAAAGCTCAGGTTTTAAGCAGAAAATATTCCAAAATGTACCACTTAAATAGGCAGTAACAGGATATCAATGAATGAGACTACCCCCGACTGCAATTACTGTCTATGCAGGAATTTTCAGCTTACTGCCATTTAAATATCCTGTAGAGCAGTAGCATACATACCCTGCAATGTGATCTTTGAATACAAAGTCAAGTTGCCAGTGTATCATTCTACTTTATGAAATTCCTGTATGTTCAGTGGTGGTCCTGTAACAGTATGCCATCCACCCATGTATTGAATAATGTGGAACACCACTGAGCTATTGCTGAAGGGTAATAAATATTTGGTTGACAGGTGACCCAGTAAGACATCTTATATGTTACTAAGCATGGAAATGTAGCTACTCAATAAAAAACAATGTACCTTACTGTACTGTGTTCCACCATCATGTCATATCATCAGAGTTTTTTTTAATTATTACTTTTGTAATACATTGCTCATCTCTGCCAACTGAGTAACATTTTAGCAGGGGTGGGAATGTGATGCCAGTTTTAGTACCTTTGAATTGTATGCAGTTGTATTCCTGTGGGTTACCTCATGGGACCAGCCAGTACTCCAATGCATTTACCTTTATGACTGGCATTCATTCAGGGAAAGAGGGAGTAATTTGCATATGTACTCGATGCATAAGGTGTAATGCGTACACAGTGAGGTAAGAATCATTGTGTTATTGTGTTACCGCTTTAATGAACCAGCCTGCAATGCTTCACAATGCACAGTGTTTAGGAATACCACCCTTATTTTTTTTAATGTGTCAATTCTTGATCCAAAATTAGCATACATAATTGTACTTGCTCAAGTCATCCTGTACCTACTATCCCAATCCCCAAATAAGGACATTATATCTTAGTGTTGTATTTTAGAGTGCAAGTGTATATTATCTTCTGTTATATGATGTAAACATTATTTGGTATCAACACACACATACACATTCATTTTCAGAATTATAAATAATAATGCAATTTACAAGAATAGTGTACTGCAAATTTCACTGAATCCAGAAAAAAATCTCAGATTCTCCATATTTTAAATGTCTAGTACCTGCTTCCATTGGCATAGGGTAATCATTTTATTCACCTTGTAGAATCCTAACAAAATAAGTTTGGTGCTCACTACAAATATATCTGCAATCCTTTGGACAAGTAATAAAACAGTTCATTCATTTTTAACACATTACAGAGCTTTTAAGCAATTTGCACTTGCCATCACTTATGCTGAGGTATGAAATATGTCCACGTTAGCAAACTCCACAGTGATTATCTGCAACTTAGCAAAGAAAAAAACAAGACATTAAATGTAAAAAAAACAGGCATTAAACTGAACAAGCACAGAATCAGCTGCTAAATAGTGCAAATTCACTAGCAAGATTAAAAATATCTGTGAGTACACTCTTCATTTGAAGAACTTCATATTAGCAGACATATAATATATTAAATACCTGCCTGCTCGATTTGAGAGGTTGGCATTGATGACAACAGATTGCAATTAGTGATGTCAATATGAGTGAATTAAAGAACCATATTGTATATCGTTTAAGTTAAAATGAACCTCACTAACAATACAAACATGCATGTGATACAAGTAATAGCTTTTTACGAGTGACAGACATAATAAATAGCTAGTAATGCTTGCTATCTTTTAGAATCTGTCTGGTAACTCCATTGCTTAATGGAATAAGTTTGACTTGATTTTTCACAAGTTTCTGACAACTTAAAATAAGCAAGTATAATTTTATCATTTCCAAACTGGAAGAAGAGAAGTTTCAAGCATATTACCTCATTATGTGGGTGGTCTGAGCATACATGGTCCCCATATTAATAACTGAGAGACTCGATTTAGACCCTTCCTTAGAGACGCAAAAAAAAAAAAACTTTGGCCTATGGATTCATTTGTCAACCGTCTAATACTGTTAATGAACAGAAATTAAATCAAGAAATTTAACATCTCTATTGTCTCCAGTGTTAAAGGAAAAAGTAAGAAGTGGCTTTCTGTAGTTCTTCTATTAACTCCATGTCACAATCTCTAGTGCCATATCTCCAAACTGTCCAGATTTTCTTAGAAAATCCAGATTTTTGCATCATATTTTTTTTACCTTTTCTTCTAAAATGTGTGGTTTTCTGACAAATCACTGAGGTCTGAAGTCCCTAAATAAGATTTAGACTTCATATCCTTCAGAAAAAAATGCTTGATAACTCAAATCCTGTTGTTCTAGCAACTTTTTAAGTGTATGAGTAATATTTATACTTTGTCCCGATTTTGGGACTTTTTTCCATATATTATTTTTACACTTGTCCAGATTTCTTGCACTAAGAGGTTGTAAGGTATGCCTTCCATATGGGTTCAAGTGTTAACAACCAACAGGACTGGATTTGACCTTGATCACTGTAGTCTTACCAGGCCAGCAGGTCCTCATACCCCACCCAGAGCAGAGAACGAATCCCACCACTCATGGTTCATGATCATGTGACCTCATGTTGGTGCTTTTTATCTTCAGCTTATTGTCTTAAACTTTTAAGCTGCTTGCACACATGGGAAGCGTATTGTCTAAGTTAATCTTAGAAAGACCCAATTTCCACATTCACCCACCTCTCCAGCACTTCCCTATCAGCAACTAACTCATAAGAAGTCAACCCTAGAAAATCATTCTGAGCAGCTTGAATTTTTACTGCAGTGTCGTGTAAGGCATATATTCATTCCTTCCCAATATCTGCTGTAATTCCCTGCTGTATAGTTTGATAAATGTTTCATAAATTCTGAAATATGAATATGATGCAGTGTGTGAAATTGCTGTTCCAATCTAAATACCTGCAAAACATGTACATTCTTCTGAATCCAAATGTTGCAGAATTTCACCTGGGTGCAATCTTTAGTACACACATCTTCAGCAATGGTAGCAGAACAATATCAGGTAGAAAAGCTTCCACCTATCAAGTAAACCAATCTGCAGTCACTAAATGATATACCTTCCTGTCATTCTTGGAAATGAAAGCTAAATTATGTTTATACCTTTTCCAGTTGCTCCTTGGATCTCAACTGATGCCAGTCATGAATAAGTTTCCTCACTTTGTACCAAGCACGTGTCGTGCATTATACTGTTTACTAATATGGTACCTCAATAAAACAAACCAAGGAACTGTATACCAAAACTAATTAGCACAACATCACTTCCTTAATATGGACTAAAAAACACTTTATTAAAATACTTTTATAGTTTTATTTTAATAAAGTGGCTTTTAGCCCATAAAAGGAGCTGATATTGTGTTTATCTGTTTACCAACATATACAGCCATTACTCCTGAGTACTATCCTATAATATTTTATAGTATTTCACCATGAATAAATGTCTTATTTCTAATCTAACTTGCAGTATAACATAACACCATTGCCACACCAGATGGAATCTTCCAGATTCCCATTGAATCTGTACTTTCTCCCTGTTTTTCATATTCCTCTACATCTTGGTGAGTTGAAACTACATTAATAAACAGCAAAGTGATTAGCAGAAAGGCAGATAGTTCTTTGCTCTCTTAGTCACACATGCAGTCTTTGCCACAGTCTGAATTTTGATTTATATGTTCTAATTACTGTCTTTCTTTCATTCTGGTGAGCTTTTAACAGTATAGCCATTCTAGCTAATGCCTTCACCCTCTGTATCTGTTTCTTTACTTCCCTTACTGCTCCAATTTAGTTTCTTCTTCTCCAAGCATTTAAATAATCCTAGGATTCTGAGTAAATGGGATCAGTGAAATGTTCACTCGCTTCTTTCTCACTTCTCACAGTACTTTACTCATGACTGCTAGTTCTGCTCGCTTTACAGTAATTAGTCCTGACAAGTTAGCCATCCTTTTGATCTGTCCAGTAAACAACCATTTCCCACCTGGCATGGGGTTACCCAACCTTAGAGTATCAGGATCCCTCTACAGATAAGTGCATATCAGGGTGAGACAAAGCCAAGGAGTCCTCATAAACTCTTTACAGACCTACCCTCATTATTAGGATGCGCTCCCACTTAGCAGTTTGCCAGAGTTTGATTTCAGCTTCTCTTTGTTCAGTACATCTACCAAATGTAAGGTGAGGTGTATATAGAAGGATTTGTTCTGACGTAATTAACTCAGTTACCTCCACAACCCAAAAACTGTGGGCCAGCAATTTCCAAAATGGTCATAGGTCAAAATTTCCATCTGTGATCCTTAGCAATGAAAACATTACAAAATTCATCATCTCTGTAAAAAATACAAATAAAAGGGTTGAGAATAATGCTGTAATCCCAAGGTTATTGCATGTGACAATGCTTGCTTAATTTCTCAGTATGTGTGCTTTTGAACTGATTTGTCCTCGACCTTTTTCCTTTAACTCCAGGGATTAGCCTTTCTAATAGTGTCAGTTAACATCATCAAGATATGGAATGGAATTCTGGGTTCTACTACAATCCCAAGTCTTTGCTAAAAAAAATTAAAAGCTCTCCATTACATGTAATTCAATGGAGCAGCTCAAAATAAACATTTTTACATGTGCTTTTTATGCCGTGGTAGTGGTGCTGTGGTAGCGTTGTCGCCTTACAGCAAGACGTTGTCACGTTCGATTCTCAGCTAGAATGTCTTCTGTGTGGAGGCATGCGTGAATGGACGTGCCTTCATTGAAGGTTGTGCCTCAGGGCTGGTAACTCGGCACGTAAAAATCCACTACCAAACATTAGCGGACCGGAGTTCCGCTGTGGCGACCCTTAACTGGGATAAGCCAAAAGACACAAAAACAACATGTGCTTTTTATGCTGAAGTGCAAGACCCTATATCCAGTCACTGTCAAAATTATATATACCAGCTCCAAGGCTGCAGAACACTGTAGAAGGATGAAACTCCCCAAATCAGCACATAATCTTATGCAATCATTTGTTTCATTCTTACCTGATCAACAAGTAATTCCCATGATCTCATGCCTCAAGAACTCTCAGGATAGCCAAAAGTCTGACAGTGAGAACATGGCATATCTTGACTTACTGCTCACCAAACATTTGTCTGTTGCCCCTGAGAAATCATATCTACTAAGTAGCAGACTTTTTATGACCTTATTGAACCTTATATGGGCTAGTCTTCCAAAATGTTCTGTAAGGCTTGTACAGTAAGGCAATGTCTAAAATGGCAATGTAAATGGCAAAAGTAATGTCTGCTGCAGGTCTTTAGAATGATGAGTGTCAGCTACATAGTACAATATGGTACTATTATGCTGTCCTACATTAATGATGCTTCACACCTCCACCATCACTATATAAAAAAGAAAACAGACTGTCATGATCTCCTACTGTGAAAACATTTCTCTGTATATTGCTCATCCTGTTCTGCAAAACCTAATTTATCTGCCACATCTGTCATGCAAGCAATGAAAATCTTATGCTCTGGAGAAAGTCTGTTTGAGATAGTAATAAAACAAAATCCACAAAAGTAAGAATCCAGTAAAAGTTCTTCACTATTCTCATGCATGCAAGCATTTTTGTCCCCAGGTGCAATGGACTTCATTAGATTCACTAAACAATCATAACAGTGAAGTTTTATTTTTCAAGCAAATTGATATGATTGAAAACAGATGAGTCACAAGGGTTCAATGAAGCACATATTGCAAACTGCTGTTACAAGTGCCATTTTTATTAGTATTATAATGATGCTTGTAATCCTGGATGTTGAGCCTCTTGCTCATTTTACCAGAATATAAAAGTAATCACATTTAAGACAATGTACAATGTATGCAATGTTTGTATGACAGCATTAAATAATTGAAGTGACCACTTTCATCTATAATTATACTAATGTAGCTTGCCACAAAATGGAGGAGGCTGTTCATGATAAATCAACAGTTGCCACAAAAGATTTGTGAGCATGTTTCTTTTTTACTATATTTACCAACATCCAAAATCCCTGTTTTCATTCACATATTTGTTTCAAATTGTTATTCTATTTCTTGAAAAATGTTGGTTTGCAGAATACTTTCATGGCATTTCCATATATTCTATTTTTCTTTAGTAATACATTTGAAGTCAGTGGTATGTGTTCTATTGGTGATATCCACAGTGATCTTAGGCTTCAGGTTACCTGGTGATTACAATTACCTGTCTATAACGTAAGTGGTAATGGGGTGATAATTTGTCTTTTCAACAAAGAGACATTTCAAGAAACATCTCACTGATCAGAATAATATCTAGCTAAAAACATATTTTATGTTTATTCACTTTTTAATGACCTGTCTTTAGACGCATGACAATAATATCTGACAAACAGATGTTTCACCATTTTATGGAGTGCTTAATTTCACTGTCCAGAAAAGAAATACCATTGATTTCTTTCTTAAGAAAATTTGTGAAAAGCCTGTAGTTATCTATATTCTTCTATAGAGTTAGGGCAACATAACTGCTCGTTGAAATAAAAAGTCATATCAAACTTACAAAGAGACATGGAATTATTAATTAAATCCCTGAAGTAACACAGAACTTGTACTGTAGTTTGTTAGATCAAAACAGGATTATCTACAAAAGGAATGCAACAATAAATGCATTGTTTGAAATAAGAATTGTTCAGATAACCTCTCTTTCAATCTGTCACCAAATCTGCAAAACTAGGGTCTATGACTGTCTCTGTGGTTACTGTATAGTCTAAATACTAACAGCAATTTTAACCAATTTGCATGACCTTTTTAAGGAATAAAATGTCTTCTATTAAATTGTACAGTTAAAGAAATATTAACTATGAAAATGCTTGCTGGATCTGGAATGGTATTTCTGGAATGGTAGCATCTTATTCAATTCTATACAGCTTAACAAAATTAGACATTTTCAATAATGCAGACTTGTGCTCATTTAGGTAAACATTTAACAACAGAGTGTACTGTATACTATTATGGTTAATTGTGAGCTGTTTTCCTCAGTGAAATAAATTATTTTTTATTTTGGTGTAATTAAAACTGTCATAAGAAACTCAACACAAAACTCACATTGGCTTATGTGGTTAATGGCTTTGTTTGTTGAGGGCAAACCAAACCTTATTACAAACATAACAGATTAATTTCTTACTTATCCAGTAGCTTGAGAACTGACAGAAATCCAAAAGGGTATGTAATGTGTAATTAAGCACGGCAGTTAAAATTTCATATACTGTTTATAATGAGTACTATACTTAATATTTCAAAAATTGAGTGATTAAACCAAAAGAAGTTATAAATTTATTAAGAATTTTTAAAAGCAGTGTAACTTTCATGTAGATATAAGAACTACAAACTGCGTTGCAATTGGGAAAGATAGGTATTCACCTGCTGGTTTAAAATACACAGAATAAAACAAAACTTGGATCACTGTGATAAAAGTCTTTGTTATGAAACATTTCTACTTTTTAGTGGAATACTTGCATTTTTCAGGTGGTACAGACATGGGACAAGCAGTAACACTACCTGGCAATCCTCATATCCATAACCCATGCTGTCAGTTAATCAGTACAGAAAAAAATGAAAACAGGAATTAAAAGTATCTTCAATGTACTGTCATTATGAGGAATATCAGAAAAGTACCAGACTAACCATGAGGAGGGGTATACCATGCACTGCATTAAAAGTTAAAAATATGACAAAAAAAAACAGTGAAAAGTAGAATAGTTATGCAGAGAATTCTTAGCAAATGTTAGAAAATATAAGACAAAAACAATAACAGTCATTTCAAACCATTTTTATATAAAAATTGCCAACATGTTTTATCCAAAGTGGAAGGTTACATTTCTCAGGCCATACAAACTCATCTGATAAAAGTATTGTATGCATAATCCATTCTGTACCTCTCAAGGGTTTCTGTTGCTGGAATATAACATAGTGTATATTTGGAACATTAACCAATAACCCAGTCGAGTGGGAGGGTGGCCTAATGGTTAAAGTGTTTGCCTTACAAACACAAGGTGCAGAGTTTGAGTCTCACAAGGGATAATTGGCTAGGCTTAAAATGGCTCGCAAGGGCAGTAAGCTTAGTATGAACCTATGAACTTAAACATCAGAATTTGGCTAATTATTCATTCATTCATTTGATAATTTCTCTGTTTCCATTTATTAACTGCAATGTTCTGCCAGAGCAAAAGCCCATTTTTAGAACAGGCTCAGGGATAACAGCTCTAAAGCACATTATGCAAAGTATAGGTTTAGTATATAAAAGGAAATTGGATTTACAAAATACAGCGAGAGTTTAAACATATATTAGTAAGAAAGTTGTCCAATGCACAGAAAAGTACACTGTCGGGTGTAAGATGTAATGGAAGATAATCTGTTGCTCTTATTCAAAGTAAAAACCTGGGATTATACAATAACAATTGCATGGCATATATTACCCTCATGAGCACAGCACCAGAAAACTGATGTTATGGAGATAGATTGTTTTTGTAGGTAGCATTAGATGTTAAAATATGGAAAGGGAATATAAAAGTGACTATAGGTTTAGGCTATGGGAAATAAGAGGTTAGTAGATATGCAGAATGAGTTAGGTATTTGTTGTGAACAGGGGCAGGGGCGGTTCACACTGTTTGCGATGCAAAGTTTTAGTTTTTAAAGAAATTGTGAATGGTTTATTTCTCCTCTCAGGGCAGTTGGCACAGATTATGTGTATTGTCTTTAGTGGATTGAAAGTTACAGTATATCTTAGCTCTAGCTGCCTAATCTTATGCAAAGCTTTGCAATGGTGAGTTATTTTAGGAAAGGCAGCAGCAAATTTGTCAATTTTATTGTAGCTTTGCTCATGCTTAAGCAGTTATGTTTTGGGAATGGTAGAACAGAAGATTATTAGAGAAGACTAGATAAAGCAGGAATGAGGCTGTGTTTAGTCAGGTTAGATCAGTTAGGATGGTTTGGCACATATACAGTGTGTTGATTTTGTTTTAGTTTAAGATAGGATGTAATTAAACTGTTTTTATGTGTATGTTACTACTTCTTTGGGTGTGTTATTTTGAGAGGTTATACAGATTTGTGTGAGTTGTTTGGCTGAGGTGCCAGATTCCAGTGTTAATCAGCTTGTGTTTAATAAAAGTTGTGAACCTACTAACCTTTGTTACAATCTGCTGAATGTTTGTTGAGTACTTATTAGTAGAGTAGAGTTGAGTAAAGGTTTTGGCAGAACAAATTAGCATAGTTGTCAGCATATTGCACTGGTTTTGCACTGTCGGCTACAGGTTATATATTATTTACAAACATGTCATATGGGGATAGTACTGAGCCTTGGAGGAGCACCTATTGCATTGGGTGCAAACCCAAAATATGTTTAATCCCATCTCATGGCTTGAGATCTGGTGGATAGTTAGCTGTCAAATCATGTTATGTTTTTACAGCTAAGGTCCATTTTGGCTAGTCTAGTGAGAGGAGTGAAGGAGTAAGAAACCGTGTCAAAGGTTTTAGGGAATTCAAAGAAAATAGATGCAGAAAGGAGGTTCTGTTTTTTGAGTTGGTTGATTAACATTTCTAAATTTAATAATTCACTTTCAGTGCTGTGATTTAGTTGGAAGCCATTCTGAATGAGATAAATCAGACTGTGAGATGGTGGAAAAGTTGTTTTGGCAAGATTTTTAATAGTATTTTGGAAGGGGGATGATAAGACGATGATAGTTTGTAGTTGGTGAAATCATGATGTAGGATTTTTGGAAATGGCATTGGTGGCTAGTTGTAAAAATTCTGATGGAGATTGTCTTTGCTTTGGTGGTAGGCTTTAGTTTCTGCAGTTTATTATTTTTAATATACTGTTTATATTTACAAGCTACAATCTGAACTGTCTGTTAGGAGGTTGCACTAGATTACTTAGATGGAGTTTATTGGAATGCTTAGTGATTTCTGTTGTCATTTGTATGAAAAATGTGTTAAAGATACAAGCAATGTTCTAATAATTTTCTTGAGTGAGATGATTTGGCATTGTTTTCTTACGTGGCTTTGATGGCTTACTGATGGTGGCTGAGTACTATTTCAGATTATTTTTTTTATATATTTTTATTGCATTTTAAAATAACATTAATTAAATTACATAATTTAATAATAAAATGAAACAAAAAAGGAAAACTATATACAATGTCCATAACAAAAACTAATATTAAATAACAACATTAATACTTTTCTAATAGGTCTTTAAGTTTTTGCCAAGATAGATTATTTTGAGTAACATTTATAGTTATGTTATGCAAAGTGTGTAACTCTTTATTACATACATTTGTTGCTAGATAAGTAAACTCTGAAAAAGAGAGGAAATTTTTACTCTTCCAATTTGCTGTAATAAGCTTTCTGACAATAGCCAGGATAGAATATAGCAGAGGCACTTGAGTTTTAGGAATAGGATCTGGAATTGGAACATTAACTAAAATCAAAGAATCTGTTATATTACATTTGTCTGACTGTAAGGCTTTAGGAAAAGTTCTGAATTATTTCCAGAATGGGACAACCTTTTGACATTTCAGAATCATATGCTTCCAGTCTGTGTCTAAATTACTATTGCATCTCCAATATCTTAAATTTTCTTTTTTATAAAAAAGTGCTACTTTATGTTGTTTAAAAGTTTCCATGTAAAAACTTCCAAGTAAAAATTCTCCAATAAATGGATGATGTGGAGCTGCTTACAGACTGTATATATAACTTTTTATTGACCTCTGAAAATGTTTCCTTGTTTATTTTTGTAGAATATTCCCAATGAGATGCAACAAAACCCACAAGTTTAGTTCTTAAAATGTTGTAAATTATTGATAAGTATGATTTATTCTTATATTTGATAGTATCAATCTGAAAGATGAATTCTAATATTTTAGGAATGGGTTTAGTGTTCTTAACTACTGGTATTTATAAATTATTGTTTATGAATTTTCTTAAAGTCTGCATATCTAACCAACTAGTATTATTTATATTATATCTGGCTAAAAGTGTTTTACAGTATTTATTTTATTTCCATCTAAGGACTGGTACCAGAGGTTTAGATTGTTTTCCTAACATTAGTTATTATACTTATGTTGAAAGATTCCAGACAACCAACAATATAAGCTATTGGAAAAATCAAGAGCAATAGTTGTTTAACAAAATAATTATTGCCCATTACTGTTTTACAGATATATAAAATATATTTGACACCAAAAGTATAAGCAGTGATGCTTCTATTATGCATACAATAGCCTTTTAGAAACCAATGCATTATATTAATATTTGGTTAAACATTAAAGGTTGCTTTAGTTACTGTATTCAAAGCTGAAATTAGTTCATGTAGGCATTTCTAATGTGGGCTATATGTTGAATTTAGCCAAATACTCACAATGTTTAAGATAGTGGATTCAATGTAAAGATCAATATTAGGGAATCCAATACCATTTTCTTCCCAACTTTTAATATGCCAATCATAGGATATTTTTGGCTTTTGAGGATACCACAAAAATTTTAATAGTATAGTATTTAACCTTTTAATATTTTTGGGGGGCAGTAATATGAGTAATGACTGAGCAAGGTATAATATTTTAGGTAATATTATCATTCTTATTAGTATAAGTCTGTCTTCCATTGAGAAGAAAATTCTATCACAGCTTTCAACTAATTTTGAAAAGCTATTAAACTTTTATAATTTAATGATACTGTTTCCTTCCATTTAGTTTTTACTTTACTTGCTAAATAATTAAGTTATTTATTTTCCAAATTAAATTAGTTATAATTTTTTAAAGTGGATGTAATTTTTTTATTTATTAACATCGTTTCTGTTTTATTATGATTAAATTTTAATCCAGAGATTTTCTAAAAGTATTTTATTGATTTAGTAATATTTTCTAGGGAAGATTCAATATTATTGTTAGTTAACGAAACATCATCTGCAAATAATAGGATTTTAGAATTATAATTATCATTAACAGAAAACCTTTTATTCTATTATTAATTCTAATGTATGTAGCAAAGGGTTCTATTGATAAGACAAAAGTAGTGGAGATAAAGGGAACAAAACAAGGATGTCCACTGATATTTTAAAAGAACTAGAAAGAAAAGATCCAATTCTGACAAAAGAAAATGTATTATTATATAATTTCATTATTATTTCTATAAAACTTGAAGAAAAATTATATTCTTTAATTACTTTTTAGCTTAACAATGGAACTCTCTCCCCTTCCACCTACACAACCTACCAAACCATACCAATTTCAAATCTCAGCTATTCTCTCATCTTTCTTCCAAATGGGAATGCCCATGTCACACTCCAACATAACCCCTTTCAAACCCCCTCTCTTTCTACCTTCTCCATTTACCATCTACTATTGCTTATATCTCAACCAAAGTCAATCTGTCCCCTACCAGTGGCAGATCTTCTCTCTTTTATCTGATGTAGTATACTTTCCAAATAAATATACTGATACTTCCTCCATGTACAAGGTTCACCTTACCTACTGAAGGCTAGTAACTATATGTTTAAATGTTAATCTACTAAGGTCTTATAACTTAATGTTTAACCTTTCTGCTTGAACTATTGTGTTCTGTTTTAACATATAAAATGTAATGTCTTGGAGCTTTTCTCCCCAGGCCTCCACTGAAAACAGGCTCTTTATGACCCATTGGACTTCCCCAGTCATCAAACTTAAATAAATAAATAAATAAATAAATAAATAAAAAGCTTTATCAATGTCCAGACTTAGTATTGCTAGTTCTTTTCTATTGTTATTGACAAGATCTATTAAAGATAAAAGTCTGATGATGCTACCTTGTACTTTTCTTCCCAATATAAAGCCAGTTTGATGTTCATTAATCAAGTTTGGTATTACATTATTTAATCTTTTAGTCAAAATAGCCAATACAAAGTACATATCTTAGGGTCTTTGTCTTGTTTTTAAATAGAGGAAATCAAAGAGTGTTTCCATAAAGATAGAATATTTAATGAACCTCTAACTTCATCATATACATTTATTACAAATGTTAATATATTATCCAGAATTATTTTATATTGTTCTGAGATTACACCATCTAAACCAGGAGCCTTATTTTTTTCAACTTTTTATATTGTTTGTTTAGTTGTCTAAGAGTAATGGGTTTATCTAGTTTATCATCTTGTTCTTTTGTTAATTTTTGTTTTATGTTTTCCTTTAAAAAGCTATCAGTTCTATCACTATTATCTAGCATTAGATCTCTGTTATTGGCGTCTTCATAATGTCTTCTAAAAGCTTCTAAAAGCTTGTAAAGCTTCTAGAATGTCTTTTAAATTTTGGTTTAAGTTTACTATTTACTTGATATGAAATTTCTTTAATATGATTCACGTTACTTAATCTTTTTGGTCTTATTGCTATTCTATGCAGATTTTTAGGATTTACAATATAGGTTTGTAACTTAAGTTTCTCCAATTTTATTGCAGCTTTGTGGTTTAATATTTCTATGTATCTTTGATTCAATGCTTTTAGTTCTGCAGATGTATCTCAATCAGATGGTTTTAATTTTAATTTTAAGTTTTTTTTTTGTTTGAAGCACATTTAATTCATTGTATCATTCCTTTCTTTTTGGCAAATACCAACTCATTCTACCATAAATATAGATTTTTAATGTGTTCCATAGAATAACATTAGAGACCTCACCATTATTATGTGTCCATAAAAAATTTCAATTCATTAAGAAACCATTCTCTAAATCCTTTAATTTTTAACTATATATGCCAGTATTCTTTGTCAAAATATTAATTCATTGAGCTTTAGATTAAGTTTAAAAATAATGGCATTATGATCAGACAAAGGACAATATGTTATTGACACTTCTTCTACTTTTGAAAATAACCCATTAGATGTAAAGACTTTATTTATATTTGTTTGGGTTCCACATCTATAAGAATAATTAGTATAAATTAAGGTATTTGCCAGTTTATCTCTTGAACATTTCTAAGATTTATCATATTGGTAAAATTGTTCAGTTGTTTAGCAGTAGCAGATATTTTAGGTTTCTTATCTTTGGTGGTATCCTTTTCTGAGAGTATACAATTAAAGTCACCCACCATTAGGATTTTACTTTTTTCATGTACAGCTATAAGGTCTAAATACTTTTTTGCTACTTTAGAACCAATTCCAGGAATCAAATAAATATTAACAAAAGTATACATTTTCTTATCTATTTCAAGTAAAACTAATCCCATCATACCACTTGTCAGTGAAAAAATCAATCACTTTAGGTGTAGTTAATGATTTCTTCCAGAGTATTTTGGTGCCTCTCCTTTTAACATTATGATATGAATCCACAAGTACTGAATATTGTTTGCATGGCAGTTTATCAATATCTTTTTTTATTAGGTGTGTTTCCTGTAAAAAAAATATCAGTTTTGTTCATTTTAAGATACTTAAACTACTTCTCTTCATTAGATTATTTAAACCATTTATATTCAGGAAAATACATTTTATATTGTCATTTTTAAATTGTGTTAAGTCTAGCAAATTTAAATAATAATTTTCATGAGCTTGGCTGTATTTAAGTTTAACATTTTTTGTTATGGACAAAAATAGAAAAACACTCATTAACAATATAACAAAAATATTTACAACCCCTAAAATGGTATGCATCATTCCTGATTTGATGACATAGTCATTCAAATCACCCTCTCAACATCCTTAATGCTCCTCTGTCCACTCTTCTGCTTCTACCACTAAAAAAAATTCATTCAGTATTTAGTATTGTTCCAAATAGCCTCCTTCTAGCATCAATTTACAATAGTCTATTTAAGATTAAAAATTATTTCACAATTAACTTATAATCATTTAATATCAAATGAGATAGGTCTGTCTATTTAAAAAGGACCAAAATAGTGACAATTTCCCTAAGCATCTTAAACATTAAAATTAATATGAACAGTAAAATAAGCATTCACATTTTCAAACCAACTATATATATATATGTATACATATATATATATATATGTATATGTATATATATATATATATATATATATATATATATATATATATATATATTATTTCATAAATCAGTATAATCACATATCATACAATTTATTATATATTCATAAATCAGTATAATCACATATGTTACAAGTTATTATATATTAATTCACTGTGTTTAAACATTAATTAAGTATCTGTCTATCACTACCTTACAAATTAATAGCCATTCGATAATTTGCTAAAACTGGTAGTAAAACTTGCAACATTAGTAATGCATAAAAACTACATGTTAATTAATTTGTCAATTTCCCCAAAATTTTCAAATATCTTGAAACCAAGCATTATATGCTTCTATATAAAAGAGATATATCTAAAAAACATCTAAGATTTTTCATCACCTGTCAAAATAGATCTCTCTTAAACTTTGTCAAGTTGACAATATTACAGTAAATTCAAAATAGCCAATTGCTTTATCATTACCAAAGACTGATAGCATCATCTATTCAGCATTTATTCTAGTCCACAGAAATACATTTTAGCCACTTAAGATTAATTTATACACCCCTCTCTCACATAATATACATATATAGCATGTATACTTAAACGTTTCCATATAACATTCACAACCCAGACAGCATATCAGCAATATAGTTTACAAAATTCATAAACACCTATATTCATATATGTAGATAAGCTATCTATCTATATATATATATATATATATATATATATATATATATATATATATATATATAGCCTTGTGATCTGAGGTGTAATTATTGACATTGATTAAACCATATCTTCTTCAGATTTAAATTTAAATGTAATGTACCGACATACTTTCATCTGTTACAAATTACACTGTTTTTGGACAAGTTATTTTCCTCTGTCAAAGTTTCAAAACACATTTTAAAAATTCCCTGAAGAAAATTTGAATTGTTTAGTACCTATAAAATTCATATCAGTTTATATATGTATTTATGTATGATTATATAGACAATCATTTTATGATGCTTCATTTCCATATTAATAAGAATGAGCATTTATCTTTATTTGTTCACTTCTGATCTTCTATAATGTACCTTCAGATAACATTCTTAGGTGTAAGTAGTTTCTAAAAGGTAGAAAACGCAATATACTGTCTTGTAAATTTAATTATAATTTAAATATTAATTCTAAACATCCACTAACATTATAACCAAAAGCAAATAGTAAAAATGAATCAGGTTTCTTTATGTTGTTTAGGTGTATATTGCATTTTAAATATTCTTACTGCTTCTTTAACATAGCACCGGTCAACTATTTTGTTCATTTAATGAAGCAATTCAATAAATGCATATATTTTGTATTCTTTTTGCTTTCAATTTCCCTGTTTGAATTTTAGGCTGATTTTTTAATCTAAACTGAAGTTTGTGGTCGTAACTTTGCTTTTTCAATATGATATTTTTGATTTGGTTTCTGAGCCTGGCAAAGAGTTGTGTAGACTGAGGAGTTTGCTCTCTTTTTCATTGTTTCTACCCATGGTTTCTGGTGGTCATTATTTTTTTTAAGTTTCTGGGGTGACCTGGGAATGGAGTTTGTTTTTGCTGTCTTTCTTCATAATGGGGGATTTAGGACTGCTAGGAAAGTGCAGTTAAAAGAGTCTTTTTTTAAGCCTAGATGACAAATATTGGATGATGGTCATTGACAGAATCAGGAATATTACCAGATGAAAGAAATGTGTGTAGTGCAAGTGGTTAAGATCCAGTCAAGGATGCTGTTTTATATTTTTTGTATTTTATTTATTTATTTTTTAACAGTGGTTTTGTCAGTACACATTGAGCCATTTATTAGTTATGTAAAGATGAAAACATTCATATTTACAGTTGGTTTTACCGCTAATTGTTTAAATATAGAGCTTTAATGTCAGCCATTTTCAGGTGTCAGTAAACGTATAACTTGCAGCTAAATTTCAGAGTATTCATCCCAGCCAATAATCAGTGTTTTAATGAGTTTTGGCAGGCTCACTCATGGCATGTGCTAACATGGAGCATTTATTTTCAGATAAGTAATTAAGTACTTGAGTAAAGGGAAGAGTGGTTTGTGACTTCATTGTAGAACAGCTATAATCAAGTATCCATGGCATAAGTCACACTGGTAATGTTTATATTGTAGTATTCAGTTGAAATGAATGCATCATTTGTTCATCTGCCTTCATTTTCAGTTTTGGTCAACTAGCTCACTCATGTTGCTACTAGAGAATTGTCCTTTTGTAATAATTTTTAGAGATCAAAGAATTGATGCCTGCAATATCAATTTAAATAAAACATATAAAATGTATGTGTTAATAGGAATAATGCAACCCATTGGGCTAAATTCCTTTTTAATGCTCTTGCATTTTTGTTCTAGGAATGTACCAGGTATCCTGCCCACTGAAAGGTGTTCTATATTCTTTAAATCACAAAAGTGTATACCCTTTAACATATTATGTGCTTAAACAATCACTATATAACAATGTGCAAGGCTTAAGAAATTTATACTGGTTTAGACATGATCAGGGGACAAGACATTTCTTCATTGTCTTCTACTTTTTAGTAATAATAAATTTACATAAAACAGATATGTGAAGATTAAAGAACTGTTTTGCTTGTAGGTAGTGCATTAAAAGTGCATGGTCTGCAGTCTTGAAAAGCATATTACTGTATTTTAAGATCTTATTTTGCGGTAATTGGTATCTGTTGGAGCTGTGCAGGTATACTTCCTTAGTAAGTCATGTGTGTCGATCTTTAAAAGGAATTTCATAAAAGCAGCTCAATTCTTTCTTTTCCAGGTTGGCTGCATGAGCTGGGAAAACGTCTTGGAAGTCCTTATTTCACTGTTATTGCTGCAAGCACAGCCACATCTGGTAACAGCACAGTGTCTGCATCGACGGATAATACCACCACTAACAGCACAGTAAACAGCACCACCCTGGAGCTGGAAGGTGGCCCTGCCATCAGGAGCTCATACATCACTTCTCTGTACTTTGCACTAAGCAGTCTGACCAGTGTGGGCTTTGGCAATGTTTCTGCGAACACAGATGCAGAGAAGATATTTTCCATCTGCACTATGTTAATTGGTGGTAAGCAACCTTCTGCAGTTTAATTTAAAATAATTTTTATTATCAACCTCTTACAGAACTATTAAGGGTGTCATTAAACAAATTAAAATTCCGGTGACATTAAGCAAAATCATTTGCACAGCCACATTATTTCAGATAATGCAGTGCTAGGAGGCAAACTAAGAAAGAAATAAGCAAGCAAAGTAATTCTTTATCTGCACTGACCTTTTAATTGTTTATGACTGATTACAGCTGTATTTACTTTTCATAAAGAAACAGGCCTTGATGACAGAGACTATGCAGTCCATTGAGCATATTACAGTGATGATCGACATTCAGGTGTTTGCTTGCCTAGCCCAACACTGCTAATAGCTACAATTTTCCTTGTTTTTTCAAAGGTTCAAGACGTAGTATATGCTTAAAATCTTGTATTTTTTACAAGTCTGTTTAGGTCTTCAGTTTCTCATTTTGTCTGCATACATTGTCTGATTCAGGTGCTGTTGGGATCTTGGCTCACTTAAAACTGCTAACATGCTGCTAATATCCTGATTGTTTGTGCTCTACAATTTGTACACTATACCAGCATCTGGGGCAGTGCAGACTGTGTTGAATTTCATTTTCTGCCAATGGCAAGCTTCGTTCTTGTTGGCTTAACAGTGGTACTTCTGCAGTGGATTACTGTAGACTTCACAATTTTTTTTTTTACTGGGTTTACACTGTTTTTTCTAAAATTACAATTTATAGCCTGACTACTGCATTCATAAAACGTAATGTATGGATCATTAACACAGGATTACTTGGCCGGCATTTATTTATGATTTTCAGATGATGTGCACTATATTTTGGAATAATTGTATTTTAATTATTTCTTGAACAGTGTAATTCAGTAGTATTGCTTAAGACTTGGATGTTTAAATTCAAGGAATTTTTATCTTATCCACTGATGTATCTAGGTCCATTAATTGTCCATTGTGTTTTTTTTTTTTTTGGTCTAAAGAAGGTTACTTAGACAGCCTCATGCTTTGCTGACATCATGTACAGAAATTTGCCATCCTTATTAGTGAAAACTTTCTAAGAAATGTGCACCTTTGCCCAAAGATATTTTATTCCTGTGTCTTCACCAAAGGACCCTATAAATATCTGGCTGGTGAGCATGTGCTCACTACCCACTATTCAGTGCTCAGCACCTGGCTGAGCTTTATTATACTGTTCTCATGCCATTTATCATGTTTTATGTTATGTCTTATATTAACAAATAATCACTGTATCTACTCTGAAATTCACCGCATACAGACTTAAGGGTCATGTTAGATTTTTTATTCCAATGACCTCTGTCCTCCTGGAACTCCACCCCTTTCATTCTTGTGAGGAAAACCTAATTTTAAAACAATACAGAGTGCATGCTAAAAATGTGATGGCATGTCGGGGGGTGGGGGTCTCTGACAGTTTGAAAGCATGTGGTTGTTTTCATGATTATGCACTGCCCTGGAACAAAATGGCATAATACTAAGTCTCTGTCTAAAGTAAGGTACTCGGAGAACCTGGCATTCAAACAAGTCAAGACAGTTGGGCTTGGTAATCGCTGCCCACCAAGAGCATTTCATTCTAATATCAGATCAGTATTCACTGCTGTATGATGCTGACCTGGTATTTTTCACAGATATCTACTTGGATAAGAATTCCAGTCCATGTCTGGCTGATGCTGTGCCCTAGAATTCTCTGCCATTTTTTTTGTTTTGTTTTTTTTACTGAAAAAACAGAAACACAAATTAATAAGATATAATGTAAGTACAAACTGCAAACTGTAAGTGCATGATTTGGAGTCCCATGATAAGGGTAATGGGGGAATGGAAGGTAAGGTTGTGATTTCTTCTATGGTAAGCTACATCTGAGTAAGGTTAAGGTTAAAACTATCAACTCACTGAGCATGCCATGGGAAAAAGAGCAAGCTACTGTTTCCTCCTTGACTACCATGATCCAGATATTGTGAGGGCATTCTTTTATGAGTTTACAGACTGTCTTGTCAACTCATTGTTTAGTTCTCCAACTGCATAGTGTTCTATTTAGTCCTCACAGATGGATGAATGTTCTTGCAGTTAAATTTTAATGGTTTTACAGAAAGCTCTGCTCTGGTTATAATACCTTAGTGAGTGGAGGGGTCAAAATAGCCAGGTGTGGGCTTTAATTGGTGGAGGTAAAATACACCTAATATGATTATGACCAAATATACCTAATTTGAATATAACCAAATTTCCACAATAGGGTGGGGTAACCATACTGGCTAATCCTCTTACAGTACTTGCATTATACAATAAATCTTACAACAATAAGCCTGTTTGAGTAGGAACATTCTTTTTTTCCCCTGTTTAATTAGAACCATATGTTAATAATTTAATGTCCTGCTCAAGCTACCAAGGATTCCCTAATATTTTAAACATACTTTCATCATATGCCTATTTCAGATCCATCTTAGAAATCAATATAGTAGTGTACATGATAAGGTGTCCACCTTTTTAATCAGACTTTTTGTGTGCACATGGAGTGATTCATGTTTACTGTGCCCACTTGTATGAGGCTCATGAGAATCAACCTTTATTACTGACTTCAAACATATAGCTATTGCAAAAATATGGTGAGCATGGTAAAAAGCCATTCAAATGAGGCGACCCTGGATCCCTCAAACTAGAATCAATAAAACAGACTGTGATTTAGTTTTCTTAGCATTAAAAACCTTGTTGATAGAAATGGAAGGACTGAGTCCAGTTGATTTACAAGGACTCAGTTTGATGATCCAGTGGAGCTCCATCTTCCCTAAGAGAGCATTCCTGCTCAGGCTGCGTCTGCAGTTTATAACGTATATGAAAGATGAATCTGGTGTGTCCATAGTTTTCCAGGTGGTGCTTCATCAGTGGAGTTTTGAGTACTTCAAGTCTTATGTCTGATAAATGGTGGGACATTCTGATCTTTAGTTTGTTAATAGTTTAGCCCACACAGAAACTTCTGGAATAGCCACATTGGGCCCTGCATATGACAAACTTAAAGTTATAAATCACACCTCTTATGACTCCAGTAAGTCTTACTGGAGATGATGTAATAGAAATGATCAGAATCACTCAAGTATTCACAAAAGGGTCTATATTAGAACATCGAAGTTTCAGAACTTCGAATGTTCTAATATCGAACCCAGTTCAGCAAACGCTGACAACATTGAACATTCAGAACAGCAAATTTTTCCTAGGGAAACAATTTGCTGTCCTGAAACACATGCACACAACACAAGCACACCAAACAAACAGCAATCCACACACATACACCTAAAATCTTACATCTAACCCTACACTAAACTGTACATACACCACTAACTATCCACTTACCTTAAACCAAACCCTAACCCTAAGGTCCGTCACTATTGCAAACTCACCTCACCTGTGCCCTAACCCTAACTCACCTACCTTGCCCTAACCCTCATGTCCACATAATCGCACACTTACCTGACTCGCGTCCTAACCCTAACTCACCTAACCCGCCCTAAGCCTCACATCCACACAATCACACACTTACCTGAACCTGACCTGTAACGTTCCACCACAGCGCTGAAAATAGCGAAGCAACAGAAACGGACAACTAAATTCTTTCCCTGGGAAAAAATTTGGTTGCCTGCAGCTTCGCTATTTTCAGCTTTCACTGAATAGGGTTCGATATTAGAACATTCGAAGTTCTGAAACTTCAATGTTCTAATATAGACCCTTCACAAAAGGTACAGTGGGATGCTCCACATTTGGGTGGTCCACTGATTTCCTCCATTGTAAAATCCTAGGGATTGAAAATGATGAAGAGAGAAAGAGATGCATGATTTAAACATTCACCACTGACTACACAGAAATCCATAAAGTAATAACAAACAACTGGGGCATCATTTCTGAGAACAAACAGCTAAAAAATTACTTGAAACCAAACCCAGTTTTGTGTTTAAAAGAACTAAGAATGTGAGAGACCAGGTCTAGAGAAAAGACAAAACCATTGGGGAAAACAGTGGACCAACTCACAGTATCTTTTACAAATAAGCAGAATACATAGTAAGTATTGAAATTAAATTCATCTCATCCTCCATCTTTAGGTTAACTTTCTCTAACACCTCATTAAAACTGATGTAAAATGAAATCATTGCGTCAAGACATTTAATACCGTCGTACACTATTTACATCCCTAGCTGATTAGAAGTAAATCGGGGTTTATAATTGCTAATGTGAATAAGATGGATTTGTTGGCACTAGCGTTAGTATAATACATACATTTCCTTTAGAGGAGCCAAATTCAATATGGAACTATGGAATAAATAAAACAGAATATCATAGGGACAGCAAAATATGACAATGCTTTTCTTATAATCCCTGAGCTGCTACGGTTGCAGCTTAATGCTCTAAACTTTGATTATAGGTAAGCACTGAATAGCTATAAGGATAAAGGTATGCCTTATAATGTCAGTTTCTGTTTGGATTTTATAAGGAAATTGGTTATAAAGTATACATCATACATTAGAATATGTTTATTTATATCCCTTGTAAATAAAGATGGAATGTATTTTTAAAATAGGGTCCTATTTACAGAAAAGAATATGCCTTAAGAATTTGTTGAAGCTTTGTGAACCACCTCTATATTCAGTTATTTTAGATTCAACAAGGTTAAGAATCATCTCAAAAGTACTGAAATGAGTTTGCTTCAAGAATGTGAGCTAAGCCATAAATAAAATGCTAAATGCTAGGAGTCGTAACATGAAACTGCACTTATTGGAAGCAGTCCTCACCTTGGAACGCAAAGACATTTGTGCAACCACGGAGACCTGGTTCAAGGCTGAGGAGAGCATCCCAGCCATACTGGGCTACACCTCCTCTACACATTCAAACCACAAACTCATGGCATGAAAACTAAAGGAGGAGGTGTATCGATATTCATTAAAGTTAAATACACCTCTAGATTTGTTAAATAGTATGATTCCCTGGACACACTTCAAGTGCAATTAACTGTTGGTAGGACACCTATTCAAGTCATTACCAGCTACAGCACCCCTCCATGAATGAGAACACCCACTCTGCCTATTTGGATCTATTTGAATCTATCAAGATACATCTGAACACCATGGTTTTGGGTGACTTTAACTACCCATCCATTGACTGAGTAAATTACTCGGGCTCAAACTCACTTGCCCAAAGGATCCTCAACTTCATTAACTCCAATGCCCTGGACCAGCTGGTTGACACCCCCACAAGGGGTGCCAACATCCTGGATCTGGTGCTTATACCAATATGGGGGACCACTGTATCACCCTCACTGTGAAGTCTTTCCTAGTGAGATCTGACCACAAATCAATCTCATTCAAAGTAACTATCACACCTGACAATAGCCCCCAGCAGCAACTAAAATAAAAAAATTCTCCAAAGCAGATTATAACCTCTTATGGGATGGTATATTTAGTTTTACTGCACCTCCCCCCTCAGATGGAACTGACAACTATGCTGAGTTCTACACCAGTGCTTTATACAAACACCTGTATAACTGCATTGACTCAGCCATACCTGATAGGACCAAAACAAGCTCCTCAAGGAAGAGCAAACCTGCCTCGTGGACAACTGCCATTAACAGGCTTTACAATAAGAGGAAGAAATTGCTGTCTAAGAGTAAGAGAGTGCGTGCTCTAAACTGGAAACACTGCCTCCTCAGCTTACACAACAAATAAGACTTCTTGTAAAGTCCTCCAAAGCAAACTATGAATCCAAATTAGCTTCCTCAACTAAGGAAAACCACAAGGCATTCTTTAGTTTAATCTGTAACCTAAAACCTATAACCAAAAAGGAAAGGCCCAGATTTGTACCAAACTGGTAGTTAATGATACCACATATACTGAGCCTGTGAACATATCTAACCAACTGTGAAAACTTCACTCCCCTGTCCCCACCACACATACCCAATGACATTCCTACCACCTTTCCTCTACCTTGTATCTCTAAAGAGCAGGTCATAAATGCCCTCTCTAGGGCCAAAACCACAGCATCTATGGGACCTGATAACATCCTATGGTGTGTCCTACATGAGCTCAAACAAGAATTAGCAACACCACTGGGTACTCTTTTCAATCATAGTCAAAGCACCAGCTTCGGCCCAGCTGAATGGAAAATGGCCACCATTATCTCCTTGCACAAAGGTGGTGCTTCCACTGACCCTGGGATCTATTAGCCTGACTAGCCTTATCTGCAAGGCCATGGAGCAAATCATCATGGACCTTATTAACAAAGATATAGGTAATCTCCAAACACTTGACCCTACTCAGTTTGGATTTATAGGTTCATAGGTTGGTACTAGGCTATTGGCCCTAGGGCCTATGCAAGCCTAGCCATAACAATTCCCTGGATATTTCTTCCCACAATATTTACTTTTCCAGACCCCTGTCTAGCAGGGCGATTGACGTGATCCCCGGGGTGAATTTCCTATCTCCCATCCAATCATCAAGGTTCCTTTTGAAGAGGGCCAATGAGGCGCTCTGCTTGATATGTATGGGCAATCTATTCCAGAGTATGGGGAGTCTCTGGGTCAGGAACCTATCCCTCCAGCATGTTTTGTTCATTGTGATGACAAGGTTTAGATCCCTGGAGTGTGTGGCTCTGAGGGATTGGGATTTCTTTAAGTGGAGCATGTCCAACAGCTCAGGGTTTGACATGGTCTTGTATGTTAAGCAGAGATCGCCTCTGAGTAGACGATATGCCACAGAGTATAGCTGGAGTTTTTTTAGATGGTCAGTATATGGCATCTGCTTTAGGCCTGTGATTCTTTTAGTGAGGTATTTCTGTGGCCTTTCCAGCTGTTGCAGACGTCTTGTGAGGTACATACCAAATGGGGCATTATACTCTATAATGGGTCTAATGAGGGATGAGTACAGTGGGACAATGACCTCCTTTTTTCTGGATGAAAAGCCCTTAGTGATGAGGTGTGCCACATAGAAGGATTTCCTGACTGTTGTGGCAATGTGGTTATCGAAAGTGAGACCACTGTCCACCTGTGCCCTAAGTCTCTCATCACACTTTCGATGTTTAGTGTCCTGCTACCTATGTGGTAATTCATGGGTACATGTTTTTTTCCAAAGGGGATAACTATACATTTATTGGCATTAAGCTTGAGACCATGGCTCTGGCACCAGGCATCTGTTTCAGTAAGGCCCTTTTGTAGAATATCCACATCATTTGGAGATTCAGTAATGGCTCCCAGTTTGCAGGCATCTGCAAACTTTGTTAGCCAGAGTCCCTTAGTGTTGGCCTGTATTTCAGAGAAGTAGATGCCAAACAAGAGTGGTCCCAGGACTGAACCCTGAGGTACTCCACTTGTCACTTGTCTAGAGCTGGATTTGGAGTCGGCTACTTTTACTGCCTGGGTTCTGTCAGTAAGCCAGTTAGCAACCCATCAAGTGATGTAGGGATTTATGCCCAGCTTAGTAAGTTTATCTATGATTCCAGAGTGGGGGATGGTGTCAAAGGCCTTGGCGAGGTCCAGATAGGCTGTGTGGACTGCCTTACCCTCGTCCACAGCTCTGGAGACTGATTCAAAGAAGTCAATCAGATTCAGGAGACAAGATCGGCCCTTCACAAACCCAAACTGGGTGGGGTCCAGTGTTTGAGGGTTGCCAATGTCTATGTTTATAAGTTCCATGATAATGCATTCTATGCCCTTGCAAATCAGGCTTGTCAGACTGACGGGACGGTAGTTTCCAGGATCCAAGGTGGATCCTCCCTTGTGGAGCGGGATAACTGTAGCTGTGCGCCACTCAATGGGCACGAAGCCTGAGGTGAGGCTATGATTAAACATGACACTTAGGTGAGGTGCCAGTTCATTTTGTAGTTCATGTAGTACACAGCCTGGGATGTCATCTGGTCCCATGGATGCTGTATTCTTAGCTTTGGAGAGTGCGGTTTCTACCTGTGTGGCCGTGATTATCGGAATTTGGCAATCTTTTGGTATTGAGATGGGCCCTTTAGGGGATGAGAGTGGGGTGAAGTTGGCACTAAATTGATCTGCCAGGATATTGGCAATATGCTTGGGATCAGTATATTTAATGCCATTCTGTTGTAACTCAGAGCAGATCTGGGCATTGCCATTTAGATTCTTGACATAACTATAGAATGCCTTGTGGTTGTCTTTGGAATCTTTGGCAATTTTATTTTCCTAACTAGCTTTTGAGGATTTTATGAGGGATCTCAGCTTCTTACTGAGGCTGGTGAGGGAGTTTTTTGCATCCTGGGATTTTCCTCCCTTTTGCAACAGTTTCTTCCTTCTGTTGTATAGTTTGTTTATAGCAGGGGACCACCAGGTTGGCTTCCTTTTTTTGGAGAAGAGCATCTTGGTTCTATTTGGGATGGCACGATTCATGCACGAGTAGATGTGCTCGTACAGTGCCTTAGTGTAGGATTCTGCAGTCGAACTTCCAGATCTCGTCTGCGTGGGTGTTGTGAAGTTTGTCACTTCTGACTTTAGTAGCTTGAAGTTAGCTTTGGAGACGTTTTTTAAGGAGGTTTCCTTACTGGGGGGTGAGAGTGGGATGTGAATGTCAAGGGTGATTTGCTTATGGTCAGACCTGACCAATGAGGGGGTGACCACTGGTGTGGAGCATCTATCTCCCATGTTAGGAATGACCAGGTCTAGGATATTGGAGCCCCTGGTGGGACAATGGATTAGTTGATCCAGGGCATTGGAATTTATGAATTCCAAGAACCGTTGGGAAAGGAGTTGGTACCTGAGTAGTTTTCCCAATTAATGGCAGGGTAGTTGAAATCCCCCAGTATTAGGGTTTTTGGTTGTATATTAATATTTTCCAGTATGTTTATAAAGGTGTAGTGAGAATCTTGGGGCATGGTTGGGGATCTGTAGCAAGCTACAATTTGGATTGCAGTCTTACCTAGTGTTAGTTGCACCTGGAGAATTTCAGATGCATTGTGTTGGGCAACTAGCCTAGAGGTGTGAATATCCTTGGTGAATATGGACACTCCTCCACCTTTAGTGTTTCGGTCCTGGTTTTGTGGCTGAAATGTGTGGTAAGAATTGTAGCCTGGTATTGCAGGGGTGCTCTCTGGAGCCTTGAACCAGGTCTCAGTTACTGCACAGATATCGATGTTCTCCATTTTTAGGAGTGCCTCGAGAGAGTGCATTTTGAGGTTTAGACTTCTAGCATTGAGTAGCATTACCTTCTATCTGTTACGGTGGTGGTTTTATCCTTTGAACCTTGCCTAAAAAAGGCACTATAGGGGTGACAAGAGCTTTAGCCAGTAACCTGAATCCCAGGGGTGACAGGTGCAGACCATCTCTGGCAAAGCATCGTGGTCTGTCGATCATGTCTTCCCAGGCAGACAAATACTGGATCCCCTTTGAATGACACCAGAAGCTTAGCCAATGGTTGAAGTCAATCATTTTGTCCTTATACTGTGGTATCATTCTGGGTGAAGGCAGGATGCTACTCAGGGCTAGGGTCATACCTGCCTGGGTCACATGATCCAAGAGCTCTTCCATATCTCTTTTCCTGTAGTCCAGGGAGGTATGTCTCAAGTCATTCACTCCAGCATGGACAATGACAGAGTCATATTTGTACTTGTTGTAGAGTGACGAGTGCATGCATTATGTGGCAGATCCTGGCACCCGACAGGCAGCTGACTGTAATTTTCTCCTTGTTCAGTCTGGTGAGTTGGACATCAGTATGCCTGACTATAGAGTTATGACTAAAGTGTTGGGTACATTGTCTTGCCTTAGGGGCTGTTGTTGGGTGGTACACTGGTGTTGTGAGCTATGTGTCACTTTGGTTGCGACTGGTGTTTGTTTGCGTTTCAGCTTCGGAGGTCCTTGTTGCTTGGGCAGGTTAATGCTAAGGGCCTCTGCATATGTGGGTTTAGTGTTGCTATGTGTGGGTGTTGATGGTGTGGGTTTTGAAAGGCTATGAGTTGCTTGAGGTGTGATGCAGGTGTTAACCTTCTCCTCTTGACTGTCTAGCACAATCTTGGCCAGAGAGAGCTTTGCTTCCAGTTTGGCTATGTAAGTGCATCTCTCTCAGGTTGTAGTGTTGGGTGGTAGGAGGAGAGGATTGTCTGTGTACATGAGACAGTTGCCGCATTACCCCAGTATGCCCAGATTCACCAGGTGGACAGGAGAAATCACTGGAAGCTGACCCTTGGACATGCCTGTTTAGGTGCTTTTATGTAAAGTTTAAGAGCTGTTTTCCCTTGCCTTTGCAAGGTACTTTGCAATTACAGGCTGTTTAGTGCCTACGATTAATTTCTCCTTATTGACAAGGAGAGCTAATTGCTTGTATCTGTTTCAGGCTTCCTAGTGCTTTCCACCAGGTTCTAGAGCAAGTGCTAGTCACAGGGGTTCAGATTTTAGTGCTACTACTGAGAAACCAGCTAGTTCTAAGGGAAAATTTGAAGAGCAGACTTTCTGGCACCTGGAATAGTTTAACTGTAGCCTGACAGTGCTGCACGATATTAAAAATGTGCAAACACATGCGTTTTTAAGCCAGAAAGTTGAAAGGGATACAAATCAGCCCAAAAGGCTAATAAAATTACAATTTCAGAGCTGGAAACCACTCCTCTAGCGTTAGATAGGCAGTACAATGCTCACCAGTCCCACTGGTAGGCAGTAGGACTTCCCTCTACCACAGCAAGGTCTGGATAGCTCTGAGCACAGAAAATAAAGTCCTGAGACAAGCAAAGCTTGGGATATGTACTGGCTAGAAAAGGTGGGAAATGAGCAAACAAGATAGTATTTTTTTTGTTGTTGTTGTTGAAACAGTCTAAACAATGCAATAATACAGTAAATAAACACAGAAAAGGCTAACACACTTGAGTGTGTAGTCCTAGACAGTAAATGCAATTAAAACTCTACAAAATGTAGCAATTTAAAACTTTTTTAAATGAAGCAAGGCAAGTGCACAACTGAAAAACGATTTAAGAGGAAGTAACAGCAGAATAAGTAGCTAGTCTACATATACAGAGAAGTCTATATATACAGAAAAGCAGCTAAAACATACAAACACTTCAGATGCAGTGCAACCTAGAGCACTTGAGTTGTAGCAATATTAAGGCAATTACAGTTATAATAAATGCTCTGAAATATACTCTATATTTCCAAAATGTTTGAGAAGCACAGTCAGAACACAGGAGATTCAGGCAAAAAAAAAATTTTTTTTTTTTTGAATGTGAAAAAGGAGAAACAGAAGACCTTATCAAATGTTCTCTCTGTATTAGGTAGAATGAGTTAATGACACTAGACTGGGAGGCGTGTCCCAGATCAGATTTACAGTAGGGGTGGGCCACTGCAAAGCCACCAAGTTTAACAGCAAGACACCAACTGTGAGGGAGGGTGGGGACAAAACAATAGCCTACAGACAGTAGCCACTAGAGAAAGCCTCAAAATGAAAGTTTTCAAACAGATAAAGATTTGTAAAGATACAGAATGCTTTTAACTGCAAACAAATCAGTTATCCGTGCAGATTCGTTAATAGCAATAAAATACACTCAAAAACTAACGTGCACTAAAATAAAAGTGCTATATATAAATTGCTAGAAACGATAATCTGTATAAATAATAAAAAAAACATGTTAGTTATATATCTCAGGTAACAGTTGCCTCTCATCCACTCTGCTCAGTGTGTATAGACAGAAACCCTATCAAAGTTAGGGCTTTGTCAAAGGAAGATCATGCCTGTTAAACCTGGTGGACTTCTTCTAGACAGTCACCAAGGCCCTGGATACGGAGAAATCTGTGCATACAGCCTACCTAGACTTAGCCAAGGTGTTTGACACAAGCATCATTGGCAAACTCACCCAGCTAGATATCAACCCTTATATCGTTAGATGGGTCACTAACTGGTTCATTGATAGAACCCATATAGTCAAAATAGGGGAATCCATCTCCAATAGCAGACCTGTAACCAGTGGTGTTCTACTAGGATCAGTCCTGAGACCTCTACTGTTTGGAATCTATTTCTCCAAAGTACAAGCTAACACTAAATGTCTATGGCTGACAATGTTTGCTGATGACTGCAAACTGGGAGTGGTCATAGAATCTCCAAACAATGTTAACATCCTACAAGAGGGTCTTACACAAAGAGATGATTGATGCCTAAGTCATGGCCTTAAACTCAATGCAGAAAAATGTGTTATCATCCCTTTCAGTAAGTGCGATGTTCCTGCTAACACATCAATAACAACACTCTAAGTACGCACTCATTGGTGAGAGACCTGGACACACAAGTTGATAGCAGCCTTTCCTTTGATCACCCTGTCTCCACAGTGACAAGAAGAGCATTCTGTACTGCTCATCTCATAAGTAAGGGCATTGCATCCAGAATAAAAGAAGTTATAACCTCTCTGTACACTTCCCTCATCAGGTCAATAATTGAGTACAACACCCCCTTTGGTATGTAGCTTTCCAAACACCTGCAGCAATTGGAGAAACCACAAAGGTTCTTCACAAAGAAAATTCAAGGTCTTCAGCATCTGTCCTATGTGGATCATCTGAAAACACTGGCACTTTATTCTGTTTCATATAGGCTTCTCAGAGGCGATCTATGCCTTGTATATAAGGCAATCTTTGACCCTGCTTTATTAGAAATGCTGCATATCCACAAGTCAAATGGTACATGGGTTATTCGCTCTAAGGACCTAAACCTGGTATGTGACATCAACAGAACCTGCTGGAGGGACAGATTTGTCTCCCATAGACTACCACATCTTTGGAATGGCCTATCACTTCATGTTAAACAGAGCACCTCATTGGCCCTCTTCAAATGCAATCTGAATGATTGGATGGGTAACCATAAATTCACCCTGGGGGTTCCACCTGTGTCCCTCTTTAACAGGGGCAATCAGTGCTGGTCATGGAAATAAGGATAGAACTTGGCTAGGCCTGTAAGAGCCCTAGGGCCATTAGCCTAGTAACTTCCTATGATCCTATGATCCTATCTTTAAATTGTCTTTCAGACTTGTTATATTAGTCATTTATCATTTTGCATTAATTAGCTAACCTACTCAGTAATAAAACTTAGTAATACTTTAGAAGACTTAAGTTAATTCTGAAAACAGAGATGACATCTAGGAACAAAATTCAAGCTATAAACTAATTTGCTCTTCTTATCCTAACTTACAGTTTTGGCATAACTGACTGTCCCCAAAATGTGTTGGATAGATTAGACAGGAAAACAAGAAATATGCTTCATGCTCACAAAATGATTTATGAAAAACAGTGCATACCAAGATTATATATTCCCCAGTCCGAAGGAGGTATGGGCCTCCTTGAAATTGATTACATGTATATACCTGCAATCGTGGGACTGCACACATATCTGCTGGCGTCACAAGACCAAAATGTAGTGAAAGTTTTGAAACATGAGGAGAATAAATCTAATATGACTTCCCTGCTTAGCCTAGCAGAAGTATATTAGCGTCAGTCAGGAATGGAAGTCAGACCAGAAGTAGATAAAAATCAGGTAGCAACTGAATGTGCCAAAAAAACAAAAGAAAGAATATAAGGTGAAGTATCAGATAAGAAGGCAAGAATATAGTTGCAAGTACAGAAAACTTCTGGAAGAACCTCAAGTTGATCAGGATCGAACACAGGAATGGTTAAGGAGAGGTGGATTCAAACAAAAGGATGAAAGGTTAATATTGGCAGCCCAAGATAGATGGGCTACGTACATGTTGGTTTACAAAGTCCATTGAACATGTGGGAGAAATGGACAAATGTATGTTTTGTAAAACAGAACTGGAAACAGTAGCACATCTTGTTGCTGGTTGTGATATACTAATGGCAGAAGGATTGTATACTGAAAGGCATAATAATGTGGCAAAACTGTTGCACTGGGGATTGTACAAACATAATGCTATTGAAGTGGCTGAAAAACACCACATAGAAAATGATGAAGTCTACATCACATGGGATCACCCATTACCAACAGTTCAAAAGATAGATGCGAGAAAACTAGATATAGTAGTCCATGAAAAGAAGACAAAAGTAGTAGTGATCATTGAAATCACTACACCCAGTGACTAAAGTGTCTTGAGTACAGAGACACAAAGTCATAAAATATCAAGATTTGCAAGCAGAAACGAGAGCAATGGGGAAGAAAGATACCCAGACAGTTCCAGTAGTAGTAGAAGCAATGGGTCTTATAAAAAAGAATCTACAATCATACTTATAGATGTTACCAATACATGTAACTCTGTACGAATTGTGGAAGGAGTCATTACTGGACACATTGCAGGTGCTGTGAAGAGAACTTTTGGCTGACATCAAAGATTAAAACAATACTAATTGCATGAACTTTAATCGTACTTTGACGTAGGAATGGGGTCCATTCCTGTCATGGTATTAGAAACCCAAAAGATTTGGAGAAATTAAAAGAGTGAAGTAATAACTTAAGTACCATGTTCAGTCATAGCCTCACCTCAAGCTTTGTGCCCTCTAAATGGTGCACCATGATGGTTATCCCACTCCACAAAGGGGGAGCCACAATGGACCCCAGGAACTACTGCCCCATTAGCCTGATGAGCCTGGTCTGCAAGGCCATGGAACGTATCATCATGGAACTCATAAACAAAAACATTGGTAATCTCCAAACTCTGGACCCTACCCAGTTCGGATTTGTAAAAGGCAGATCATGTCTCCTAAACCTGATTGACTTCTTTGAAGCAGTCACCAAAGCCATAGATGAGGGTAAGGTGGTTCACACAGCTTATCTAGATCTCGCCAAGGCTTTTGACATCATCCCCCTCTCTGGAATTATAGATACGCTCACTAAACTAGGTATAAATCCCTATGTCACAAGATAGGTTGCCAACTGGCTCATGGACAGAACCCACACTGTGAAAGTAGCAGACTCCAAATCCGACTTCAGACCAGTGACAAGTGGAGTACCACAGGATTCAGTCCTGGGTCCTATCCTGTTTGGTATCTACTTCTCTGAAGTACAGGCTAACACAGAAGGTCTTTGGCTAACAAAGTTTGCAGATGACTGCAAACTAGGAGCCATAATCGAAACTCCTAACGATGTGGACATACTACAATAGGGCCTCACTGAGACAAATGCCTGGTGTCAAAGCCATGGCATGGAGCTCAATGCCAAAAAGTGTATTGCCATCCCCTTTAGTAAAAACTCTGTACCCATTAACTACCACATAGCTGGTGGTCTACTTAACACTGAAAATGTGATAAGAGACCTTGGGACACAGGTGGACAGTAGTCTCTCCTTTGATAATCACATCGCCACAGTGGTCAGGAAATCCTTCTACGTGGCTCATCTCATCACAAAAGGTTTCTCATCCAGAAAAAAAGAGGTCATTGTCCCCCTCTACTCATCACTCATTAGACCCATTATAGAGTACAACACCCCTTTTGCTATGTACCTCACAAGACATCTACAACAACTGGAAAGGCCACAGAAATACCTCACAAAGAGGATTACTGGCCTCAAACAGATGCCCTATGTAGACCGTCTCAAAAAACTCCAGCTTTACTCCGTCACATATCGCCTACTCAGAGGTGATCTCTGCCTAACATACAAAGCTATGTCAAACCCAGAGCTGTTGACATGCTCCACTTAAAGAAATCCCAATCCCTCCAAGCTACACGCTCTAGGGACCTAAACCTTGTCACCAAAATAAACAGAACATGCTGGAGGGATAGATTCCTGTCCCAGAGACTTCCCATACTCTGGAACAGACTACCTATCTATGCCAAACAGAGCTCCTCATTAGCACTCTTCAAGAAAAATCTTGATGATTGGATGGGAGATAGGAAATTCACCCCAGGGATCACTTCTGTGGCTCTGCTCGACAGGGGCACAGGAAAATAATTTTCTTGGGTAGCAAAAGCCAGGGTACATTTTTGGCTAGGCTTATATAGGCCCCAGGGCCAATAGCCTAGTACCTACTTATGAACCTATGAACCTATAAACCCTTACACTGGCTTTAAAGACAGACCATTTTATATCTAATAGAGTGTTGATGGAAGAGTCCTTCAGCAGAAAGTCTCAGATAGCTGCACAAATCTTCTCATAGACTTTAATATCTATAGACTTTAATATCTTAAGAAGATTGTGAATTCACTTTACACCCCAGGGATCACTTCTGTGTCTCTGCTCGACAGTGGCACAGGAAAATAACTTTCTTGGGTGGTGTAAGCCAGGAAACCTTGTTGGCTAGGCTTACGTAGGCCCTCGGGCCAATAGCCTAGTACCTACCTATGAACCTATGAACCTATGAACCTAAGTGTTAAGCATAGAAAATTCAAGTGACAGCAAGAATGTCCTGAACATAATTTTCACCTGCCAAAGGTACAGAGTTTTGCCTCATGTTTTTGGTTTGTTCCTCATAAAATGTGCGGTTTACTGGCAAATCACTGAGGATTGAATCATTAAATAATAACATATGTTTGAGCTTCGGACTTCATATCCTGCAGAAAATATGTAATAACAGAGATCCTGTTATTCTGGCAACTTTCTAAGTTTATAAGTGCAGTATTTAAAATGTGTCCCTATTTTTGACCCTTTGCCCCCCCCCCCCCCCTTATTTTACATTTTGTCCAGATATATTACACTAAGAAGTTTAAAGCTATGGGTCTGAAATGTGTCTCAGAGCAGTGTGATAGCTTCATCCATTATCGAGATTACTAGGTGTGATATCAAGAAGAAGTTTGTACATTACTGTTATTTATGCTGAAATGAGAAAAAGAAAAAAATGTTTATTGAAAGAATATACAATCCTACAGATATCTGTAAGATTGCAAAATGTGGTCAGGTCCTGAAGAGCTGCCAATTCTGAAGGGCATAGTAGTGCAGAAATCTTTTCTGCCAAAAGTGTGACTCAGGATTAAATTCTAAACCCCTCAAGAATAATTGCAGGACAGTTGGAATTATTTTTAATTGCATTTTAAAAAGATACCTGCCTCTGTATAGAACATATAGGGAGGGCACTAGGAAAACTGGCAAGGAAGATTCCAACAAATATATTTCTCACATACAAAAATTATCCCTCTGTATCCATTTTAAAGACATCAAAAATTCCATTCAAACAAAATTCAACTTCAGTTGTCACAAATACAGTTAGAATTTCCAACAGATTATATCATTTTGCCAACTCATTTTTAGAATGAACAGTTTTGTATAAAATGTAATTCTGAATATTTATTTTATTTTAACCTATGTTTTGCAACTTTATTTTTCATAAGAAGTACATAGCATTAAGATTCCATGTCATAATGTGTGTCTTTAAAAATTTATAGGCCGTCCCACTCACCAGACTGAACAAGGAAAAGATCACAGTAAGCTGCCTGTCAGGCACTAGAATCCACCACATAACACAAGCACTCAGGTCACTCCACAGCAAGTACAAGTATGACTCAGTCATTGTCCATGCCGGTGTGAACGACCTGAGACGTACCTCCCTGGACTACATGAAAAGAGACATAGAGGAGCTCTCAGATTATGTAGCCCAGGCCAGTATGACCCTGACCCTGAGCAGTATCCTACCCTCACCGAGAATGATGCCACAATACAGAGACAAAATGATCAGCTTTAATAATTGGCTTAATTACTGGTGTCATTCTAAGGGGATCCAATGTCTGTCTGCCTGGGATGACATGCTTGACAAGCCATGCTGCTTATGAGGACGGCTTGCACCTGTCACCCCTGGGCTTCCGGATATTGGCAAAGGCTCTTGCCACCCCATAGTGCCTTTTTAGGCAAGGCTCAAATGATAAACCTACCGCCCTAGAAAACAAAATGGAGAAAACTAAGGGTAATACTGCTCAATGCCAGAAGTCTAAACCTCAAGATGCACGCCCTCGAAGCCCTCCTCAGTATGGAGAACATCAATGTCTGTGCTGTGACTGAAACCTGGTTCAAGGCTCCTGAGAGCACCCCAGCACTATCAGGTTATACCTCATATCATGCGTTCCGGCCCCAAAATCCAGACCGAACCACAAAAGGAGGGGAGTATCCATATTCATAAAGGATACCCACACCTCCAGGTTAGTGGCAACGCACAAAGCATCGGAGACCATCCAGGTGCAATTAACCATAGGTAAAACTGCCCTACAGTTTGTAGCATGCTACAGACCACCTTCTCAAACTCAGGAAACCCACACAGCCTTCCTGAAGACACTGGAGAGTATGAATGTCTCTCCAAACACCATCATATTGGGTGACTTCAACTACCCAAACATTGACTGGGAACATTACTCAAGCCCCAACACCCTAGCCCAAAGGTTCCTGGAGTTCATAAACTCAAATGCTATGGAACAACTAGTCACCATTCCCACAAGAGGAGAAAATATACTAGACCTGATCATCACAAACATGGGGACAAAATGCTCCACACCGGAAGTATATCCCTCATTGGTGAGATCAGACCATAAATTAATCTCATTGGAGATCCACATCCCGCCCCACCCCAGCAAAAAGACCACAGTGAAGAACTTCTCAAAAGCAAACTTCACACTTCTTAAGACTGGAGTGGTATCCTTCAAGGCCCCGAGCCAGTGGAAACCACAACCCACGCTGCTGAAACCCTTACAAATGCCTTCTACGAGCACCTCCAGGAATGTATGGATCAAGCAATCCCTAATAAAATCAAGACCCTTTCCACCAAAGGCAGGCGCCCGGTCTGGTGGACCCCAGCCATAAACAAACTCTACAACAAGAGGAGAAAGCTACTACATGACAGAGCAAAATCCCTAAAAGGGAAGGCATCTCTAATCAATACTAGCAAAAAACTACGATCACTCATAAAATCATCCAAGGCCAACTTTGAGAGAAAAATAGCTAATGACACAAAAGACAATCATAAGGCCTTCTTTAGCTTTGTTAGAAACCTGGGTGGAAACTCCCAGATATGCTCAGAATTAGTCCAAAATGATAAAAATCACTGAACCCACAGACATTGCCAACATACTGGCAGACAGGTTCAGTGCAAATTTCTTCCTTCCTCCCCAAAAGGAGAAATATCTATCCCACCAGAGTCTAGCCTCCCAAACATCTCAGATGCCCAGGTGAGAGCTGCTCTCTCTAAAGCAAAAAACACAGCATCAATGGGACCGGACGGTGTCCCCAGCTGTGTGCTACACGAACTCAATGAGGAACTAAACCCACACATAAGGCTGCTGTTTAATCTTAGCCTTACTACAGGATACGTACACAAAGAATGGCGTATGGCAACTGTGGTCCCACTCCACAAAGGCGGTGCTTCTACGGACCCTGGAAATTACCGCCCCATAAGCTTGACGAGCCTTGCCTGCAAAGCTATGGAGAGGATCATAATGGAACTCATAAATAAAGACATTGGGGACCTACAGACACTGGATCCTACCCAATTTGGCTTTGTCAAGGACAGATCCTGCCTCTTGAACTTGGTCGACTTTTTCGAAACAGTCACTAAGGCCTTTGATGAGGGTAAGGCAGTTCACACAGCCTACCTTGACCTAGCAAAAGCGTTCGACACAATACCCCACTCGGGCATCATAGAAAAGCTCACCAGCTTAGATGTAAACCCATATGTCACAAGATGGGTTGCAAACTGGCTCAAGGACAGAACACACAGGGTTAGAGTTGCTGGTGCCATGTCAGACTCTAAGCCAGTCACGGCGGTGTCCCACAGGGCTCAGTCCTGGGCCCCTCTTGTTCGGCATTTATTTTTCTGAAGTGCAGGCAAACATAGGGGATTGTGGCTGACAAAATTTGCAGATGACTGCAAACTGGGCACCATAATTGACACTCCATCAGACACGGACATCCTCCAGAGAGGTCTCATAGAAATGGATAACTGGTGCCAGAGCCATGGCCTTAAGCTAAATGCCAAAAATGTATAGTCATACCCTTTGGGAAAAACAAGGTAACCCCTAATTACCACATAGGTGGTAATCCATTAAACACGGAAGAAGTTATCAGAGACCTGGGGACCCAAGTTGACAGTAACCTCTCTTTGACACTCACATTGCCAAAGTGGTTAGGAAGACCTTCTACATTGCCCACCTGATCATGAAGGGATTCACATCCAGATCAGGAGAGGTCATTGTACCCCTGTACTCTTCACTTATCAGACCAATGATTGAGTACAACGCCCCATTCGGAATGTACCTTACCTGACACCTGCAGCAGTTGGAAAGACCCCAAAAGTTCCTCACCAAAAGGATAAAGGGGCTCAAACATATGTCATACGATGCCCGACTGAAGAAACTCCAGCTCTATTCAGTCGCATACCGTCTGCTCAGAGGTGATCTGTGCCTGACATACAAGGCCATGCCAAACCCGGAATTAATGGACATGCTCCACCTCAAAAAATCCAAATCCACCAGAGCCACGAAAGCAAGAGACTTAAACCTCAACACGGATATAAATAGGACGTGCTGGAGGGACAGATTCATCACCCAGAGACTCCCTACACTATGGAACAGAATCCCAGTCCATGTGAGGCAGAGCCGCTCACTGACTCTGTTCAAGAGAAATCTTGACGAGTGGATGGGAGATTGTAGGTTTACCCCGGGAATCATCTCTGTGTCACTGCTGGACAGAGGCACAGCAAACTAATGGGTATAGTATTCTCATCCTAAGGGGTGGTGAAAGCCACACACACTCTGGCTAGGCTTATAAATGCCCTAGGGCAGATAGCCTAGTATGAACCTATGAACCTATGAACCTATGAGGACTAGAGTACAAACAGCAAGGCATATTTTGAAAATGTCAGCTTCCAGGTGAAGACTGATAAAAACCTAATAATATCAAGGGTGACCCAAGTTCAACTAGCAAATCAGGTGCTAACGACGTGGACAGTGGAGCTAGGAGTACAGAGGCTCATGCTGGATTGCACAAATTCAAGAAATGGGCAGCCATTGTCTGGGTTGGGGGTAGTTGGACCATGACCTGCACTTACTGTAGGGGGACATTGCACTGCAAATTGGGAACATGTGGAATGGCATCTCTACATCCCCAGGTGAAAGAGTGATGTGGAAGTCACCCCCAAGGAAGGGAAGCTAGTGCTGCATACAAAATCGTGATTCCCCACTGAAGCCAGCAACTTCAGTCACAGCTCTCCTCACTCATGCCCCAAGGGGGAAAAATAGGCTAGAGAGTTCTCAACCCTGAGAGAACAAATGCTTGTCTAGGACGTCTTTGTTCAAGAATTCCACACAAAGCCAAAAATAAGAGGAGAATAAAGGCCCAAAATCAAGGACAGTTTTAAAACATTATTCTAATTTGCTTAAACATTAATAAAACAACCGATTTTGCACCAACCGCATGTGTTTTCTGAACATAAAGTAGTACTGAAATCTAATGAGTGGTATTACTGACTCACCACAATCATTAGTGATTTATCACAAAATCAAAGGATGAGGCAAAATCAGGATTATCCTGCAAAATGTGGGAACAGTGTGCTAGGTAGACTAAGGGCTAAATGTATGGTCAGACCGAATATTAGACCATTGGCCAAAAAGAAATGCATATTGTAAAGAGGAAAATAAAGCATGTTGTGCCAGCAGCAATTAGGGAAACTATCAATATGAAAAAATGCAGGAAAGACTGTTATTAAGAATGGCACAATAAACACAAAAAAATTGCTAGAGCAAACAAAACCCAGATCTAATCCTATGTGCTACACACCAGCAAAATCTCCTGATCCAAATACATAACTATGCATAATATAAAAATAAACAGAGCACAAATGGGTGCTAGTAATAAAGATCAAATAAAGTACAAATACTTATACAAAGTCACTTCTGAGAAACAAACTTGCCCCAACATGACATGAATTGATCGTCTGGTACACAATGCTGTGTCACGGGGTCTCTGCTCAACAGCAAGCCCAAACTCAGTGCTGCAGTTTGAAGTACTCCAGATAAATAAGTGCCCAAAACATGACTTCTGCATTTTGACTTTATGTTTTTCATCCAAGAGCACACCCATTTGCAGCAACATATGCTGGCAAGCAACAGAAAGTTCAGTATAGCATATCAATTACGGTTACTGAAACATTTGGCACTATATTTGACTGCAGAAGTAGTCAATGTCTGTGTCAGTACTTTATATAGCAATTTTAAGTAATGCTGATAAATGACTGTCTAAAAGCTGTTTTGATTTTGCATCTGCAGTTTGTCATATGAAATAAGTACCATTTACTGCAATATATCCTGCCAAATAATGAAATATCTTCTAGTGCAAGTCTCATCAGACTGAAATACTATTCAATAAGAACACAACCTGTCAATTGTTGCAACAGCTTTTGTTCGACTGCTGTTCAGTCAAGTTGTTACTGCCATAAACAACTGTCATCAATCTTTCAGGCTGCATTTTTTCCCACTGTTGTGCAACCTCAGAGTTGGTATATGTAAGTTATGGGGTATTGGAATATCCCCCCATATGAAGGGTGGCGAAGGAATTGCTCAAATTAAAGAAAAATATTGTTTTTGTGTTCACCTTATGTGATTTTCTGCTTTTTTCCCACAAACCAAACAACATTCAGGAGAAAGCCATTCAGGTGACATGATTCCATAAACTCTAATGATTCCTGTTTGACAGAATGCTGTCCTCGACTCACATTGGTTATGCAAGCTCATGAATTCCAGCTGGAGTTCATCACAAGTTGCAACTAGATCCACCTCAAAAGGATTTGTAAACATTGTATCTGAAATCTGCAAACCTTTAATTAAATGCACTTATCAGAGGACTTACTATTCTTCACTTTTCCCATAGTCTCACTGAACATGTTGCAAACAGAACTTTCTTCTGAAATAACACATTTTTCAACAGTTATTTTCAATAAACAAAACAATGTTATGATTCAGTTTGTGGATTGCTGCTAGCTTTTCCATAGGAGTATAGAACTGAAATCAGTTAAATATTTTGATAAGCCTGCCATAAAATGTTACATTCTTGAAATATGAGCTATGTGAAAATAAATTATATCTGTAGATTTCTCAGCCACAAATGGTTTGATATAGCAATAACCCACGCCTGGGTGTGGGTAATGCTGGATTTACCCACGGTTGGTGAGGTTTGGTCATGAGGGCGAAGCCCAAGTGGCCAAACAAAGACAACCGTGGGTAAATCCAGCATTACCCACACCCAGAAGTGGGTTATTGCTATTATACAATGACATTATTTAGGAAAAAAAAGAATTACTTTTCTTAAATAATGGCATTGTATAATGTCTCCTTGCTGCCCTTCCGTAGCTGTCTGGTATTCTGCGGCAGTTCTGATATACTGCGCATGCGTATGCTTACGCAGTACATCAGAGCTGTGGGCAGAAGCAATGGAGAAAGCAAGATTTTCGTTGCTTTTTACAAACTGTCTCGCTATGTTAAAGGAGTTTAACATAGCGAGACAGCTTTAAAAAAAGCAACGGAGAATCTGTTGTTTTTTTAAAGCTGTCTCGCTATGTTAAACCCATTTAACATAGTGAGACAGCTTTAAAAAAAGCAACGGAGATAGGAAGATCTCTGTTACTTTTTTAAAAGCTGTCTCGCTATGTTAAACTCGTTTAACATAACGAGACAGTGTGTAAAAAGCAATGGAGATCTTGCGTTCTCTGTTGCTGTAAAAAAAGACTTATACTAATGGAAAAAGTCCGGGGCAACCGGATCTTTTTCCATTAGTATAAGTCTGATTTACAACGTGCACACTGACGAATCAGCATGCACGTTTTGGAATATTAATGGGGGGTTGTTGTATAATATAATTTTGAAGTGCCCAAACCTATCTACAGTACCTCATCTACTAAGCCAGCAAACTTAAGTGTAATAAATGGCATCACCTTATTTTTACTCTATTTCTAAAAAAAAAGGTTAAACTTCTTTACACCCTAAGGCTACAGACAGTTTTGTCACAGAAACTTTGCCTAGGATTCTAAAAAACACTAATTTCTCAGTCTAACTAACCAACAAGGGTTGGTCAGTTAATGTGTGTCACATTGCTCATGTATTCAAATGAGGCACTGAGGCACAGAATGCGCTCAAGTCATTTATTATGCAAACACACATCAGAAGCTGTAACTGGAACATATACTTTGAACTTCATATGCTTACTGACTGACTTGTTACTTCTAACACACTCACATGTGCATCTCCATTCGAGCATGCAAGCACAGTGGCTGACTACACAAAATGGCACTGATCTTGGATGTTCTCAGTAACTTACATGCAAGTGTTATCTTGCTACAGTGGTTGTCTAGGTTCAATACACACACTGATCTACATCCTCCCCCTTTAATTTTGTTCGACATTGCAAAATACAAGAACAAAGGCATATTTAAGAGTTAGACATTATTTCAACATTTTAACAAAGCAAGCCAGTACTGTAAGGGATTTACTGCTCTTATCCTAGTACAACTTTTGTGACTGATGTTTTCTCAAAAGTCGAGCCTTGACTACTCTATTGTTCTTTGTGTTTGGTACTAACAATTGTTTGATTGGAAGAGTTGTTCGTGTCTGTCTGGACATCAGTCTCTGAGCAGGTGAATCAAGCAAGTTGTCTCAAGGAATGTTTCTGAGATTTAGTAAGTTAAGAAAAACATCATTACCGTCTCTCTTGGATGTCTCCAACAAATGCTTTGCACTCTGAACTGCAAGTTCAGCTAACCTATTGGCTTGTGGATACTCAGGACTACTGGTAATATGAACAAAGTCCCAAGACTCAGCTGACAAGTAAACTGTGCACCATTGTCAGGCATGACTTTGTGCGGACTGCATGGACAGAAAAATATCTCTTCAATTTTGTAATGACTGTACTGGACATCAAGTTAGGAGTAGGTCAATTTCAAACCAATTTGAGTAAGAATCTAATAACACTAAGTAATGTTGACCATTCCATTCAAAAATATCTGTGGAAACCGTCAACCATGGTAATTCCGGAATTTGGTGTAGCTGAAGCAGTTCATTTTGTTGATGCGGTTTGGTGCTGCTGCAAACTGAACATGCTAGAGTTTCCTTCTCTATATCTTTGGACATAGAAGGCCAAAATACAATGTCTCTTGCCCTTCTTTTGGTTGAATCAGTACCTGAGTGACCACAATGCAACATTTTGATATATTCCTGTTGTAATGCCTTGGGAATTACCACTTTTGGACCTTTTATGATGATTCCATCTTCCATCATGAGTTTGTTTCTATAAGGAAATACTGCTGAATGTCAAGTGATAAACTGATTTGTCATGTTGGCTATTTCTGAATGATAATGTTTTTCAGCTTCTGAAGATTTGGGTCTGAAGCTGTGTGATTTCTTAGTTCATCAAGGCATGATGATGAAAAATTTCTGGCTTCCGTTACTTCAAAATCTGCTGTTAGATTTTCATGCTGCTGTGTCATTTGTCTGGGTGCACATGACAAAGCATCAGCAAGCTACAAGTGGTCGCCCTTTTTGTAAACAATATTGAAATTGTACTTTTGCAATTTTAACAATATGCGTGGCAATTGAGCTGGAGCTGAATGCATTGGCTTTCCAAAACTGTCACTAGTGGTTGGGGATCAGTCTCTGTTTGGATACGTCTTTCATAATCATGGAAATGGATACGTCTTTCATAATCATGGAACTTCAAACATGCAAACACTACTGCCAAAAGTTATTTCTCTATTTGTGCATAATGCATCTCTGTTTAAGTTAAAGTTCTTGATGAATAAGCAACTAGTATGTCTTCTTGAAGACATGCTGCAACAAGGATGTACCTTGAAGCATCACAAGAAAGAGTTACACGTTTGTGAGCATCATAATATCTTAATGTGGGTGGACTGGCAATTTTTTTCTTCAGAATATCAAATGCTCTTTGATGTTGTTTCGACAAAGTCTAGTTTACATTTTTGCTTGTCAACTCATGTAATGGTGCAGAAAGCGCACTCAAGTCTGGGATGAACTTTCCTGAATAGTTGACCAAACCTAGAAAAGATGTGACATTCTCTGGAACTGGCATTTCAAGAATTGCCATTTGCTTAGATGCAACTGATTGTAAGCTAGAACTGGTAAACAAATGTCCCACATAAGTAACTTCTTTCAGTTTGAATTTGCATTTCTGGGGATTCCGTTTGAGATTTACTTCACATGTACAGTCTAGAACTTTCCTGAGATTTCTATCATGTTTGTCTTCAGCATTGCCTCCATTAATAATTTTGCCTACTATAATAGCACATTTGCAATGGTGATGGATGGGTTGACAGACAAGATCAGACAGGAGTCCCCATGGACTATGATGTTTGCAGATGACATTGTGATCTGTAGTGAGAGTAGGGAACAGGTGGAGGAGTCCCTGGAGAGGTGGAGATATGCTCTAGAGAGAAGAGGAATGAAGGTCAACAGGACTAAGACAGAATATATGTGTGTGAATGAGAGGGAGGATACAGGAATAGTGAGGATGCAAGGAGTAGAGGTGGCAAAGGTGGATGAGTTTAAATACTTGGGATCAGCAGTTCAGAGTAATGGTGAGTGTGGAAGAGAGGTGAAGAAGAGAGTACAGGCAGTATGGAGTGGGTGGAGGAGAGTGTCAGGAGTGATTTGCGACAGATGAGTACCAGTAAGAGTGAAAGGGAAGGTCTACAAGAGGGTAGTGAGACCATCTATTTTATATTGGTTGGAGACAGCGGCATTGACAAAAAGGCAGAAGTCAGAGCTGGATGTGGCAGAGTTAAAGATGTTAAGATTTGTACTGGGTGTGACAAGGGTGGACAGGATTAGGATTAAATATATTAGAGGGTCAGCCCAGATTGGATGGTTTGGAGACAAAGCCAGAGAGGCAAGATTACATTGGTTTGGACATGTGCTGAGGAGGGATGCTGGGTATATTGGGAAAAGGATGCTAAGAATGGAGCTGCCAGGTAACAGGAAGAGAGGAAGGCCTAAGATAAGGTTTATGGATGTGGTGAGAGAGGATATGCAGGTAGTTGGTGTAACAGAGCAAGATGCAGAGGACAGGAAGAAATGGAAACAGATGATCTGCTGTGGCGACCTTTAATGGGAGCAGCCTAAAGAAGAAGAAGACAAAGATAATAGCACATGGATAACCAGACAATATTTGTTCCATGGCACATTCAAAGCTTTCACTGGCAGAATTGATTCCAAATGGCATTCTCAAAAATCTGTATCTACCAAATGGTGTCTGAACATAGTTAATAATGAAGATTTGTGATCCAGTAAAATTTGCCAAAAGGAGCTTTTTGTTTCTAAGACTGAAAAAAACAGTAGAATTTGGCATGAGAGCAGCTATCTCTTCTACTGTATGCATTGGATGATGAGGACACTTAAGTGTTCTTGGATCAATATATTTTCAAATATCATCTGAGCTTTTTTTATGAGCTATGACCATGGAGAATACCCATCCAGTTGGTTCTTCTCTTGGAGTAAGGACACCTAAATTCACCATTTTGTCTAGTTATGCTTTTACTTTACTCTGCATTGCTACTGAAATCTTCCATGCTGGTGTGACAACTGGACTTACTTCATGGTTTAACTTCATGGAATATGTGACTGGAAGTTTACCAAGCTCACCTTTAAAATAGCATATTCACTAAAAATACTCTGTGTAAAACTGTTGTTGTTATTCATACTTATATGGTGAACCTCTTTATTAAATGAAATCAGTCCCATTCTCAGACTGTCTTTGAGGCCTAACAGTGACTGCACGTGTCTTTTGACTATGTAAAACTGCAAGTCATAGCTGTTTATAGCAGAGTGGCATGAAAGACCTGCTGCACCATCAGTTTGATTCTCTACACCACCACAAGCAACAAGTTTTGCACACTTTGCTGAATCAAGTTTCTCACCAGCTTTTACTTTGGCAAACATTTATGCTGATATAACATTGCAACTGGACCCAGTGTCGACTTTAAGCTCTACCGGTTTTCCATTAATCCGAACAGTACAAAATATTTAGCTCTTTGCTGCCAGCTGATAATCTACTGCATTAACAGTTTCATCAATCACAGAGACACCATCAACATAAAAAGTTTGCTCAAAGCTCTCAGAGTTTGCTAAAGTCTATATCTGATCTACTTGCTTCTTCAGATACTTTCTTTTAAATTAAGTCTGCAAGACATTAGACTTGCAAAGCCTTTTGAAATGATTCCACTTTTTACATTGGTGACATTGCTGACCAAAAGCTAAACACTTTTCCCGTTTAGGTTCATGATTGCAACAGTTAACAATGAGGTTGGGTGTGGCACTGCCTCTTAGTTTATATCTCTTTTTCATCTTAACTTTCTGCTGTACACTATTGACATTTGCATTAGCAGATACCGCAAACATGCTTTTCTCATTCGTAAGTATAATTGTATGCTTCTCTGTAATCTTATGTATTTGACAAATCTCAACGGCATTGCACACTATTAATTCACTATCCCAAAGCAAAATCTTTCTCACTGCATTATTGTTAACACCACATACAAGACTGTCTTTTATCAACTCATCTCGTAGATCGCCAAATCTGCAAGTTTTTCCTTTAGTTCTTAAGTCAGTAATATATGCTGCAGTAGTTTCAACAGGCATTTCTTGTGGAAAATTTGTGTCTTTCCATTGTAATATTCATATGAGGGTTACAGTTACACATTTATCTAAATTTACATTTTAAGTATTCAGGATCTTCCTGCATTTCAGCCTGTATCACAATATAGCATTTATCCCCCTCTCCTGCATACATGGCAGGTGCATACACAAAGGAACTTTCCTACTCAATGGACTCTGAGCCAGCTAAATTGAGAAGTATAAATGCTCTTGTATGTGCGTCTTTATCAGAAAATGTACCCTGTATGAAAATATCATATACTTTCTCAAACACTCGCCAGCTCTCAGCAATACTTTTATCAAACACCAGAGGTTCAGGTCTGCCATAACAAATTTCTTTTAAACATAAGCATAGACATGGTACCTGTAATTTTGCTCAAGTCCACAACAATTTCTCTAAAAATGCTTTTTTTTTTTTAACACTGCAAATATCTCAAACACTCCGGACACTTCTGACACTTCAAAAAGTCTTAGATACTGTGAAAAAAGTAGTACATTGCAAAAAAAAATCAGACATTTTAACCTTTTTGAACATTTTATAAATACTTCAGAGATCATTTAAAACACTTCAGTCATTATGCCATTATTTCCGACATTTGGATCTCAGAAATTATTTTGAACACTTCAAATGCTATCACTCATGTTTGGAGACTGAAAATCATTTAAAATTAATTTAAGTCCCTTCAAATAACCCCTGACCTGTCTGTGAGTTCACTCCTGGATATTCCTCCACTTCTAACTGTGTGCCTCATGGTTTGCAAGCTGCTTCAACTTTGGATCCCATTCTGACACCATGCCGCATGTCTCGTGTATTCAAGTGAGATACCGAGGCACATAATGCATTGAAGTCATTTATTATACAAACACACAGCAGGATCTGTAACTGGAACATATACTTTGAACTTCATATGCTTAAAGACTGACTTATTACTTCTAACACACTCACATGTGCATATCAATTCAAGTTTGCACTAACACTGGTTGACTACACAAAATGGCACTGACCTTGCACGTGCTCAGAAACTTAATTGCATATGCTGTCAAGCTATAGTGGCTGACTAGATTCAATATACACACTGATCTAAAGTGTGATGGCGAGAAAATGCTATTCAGAAAGAAGTATGGCTACAATGAGAAATATTTCATTGACTCATTAGTATGTCCCTGATTTGAACACTAGCATTGTCAGACAACAAACACATTGGGAGCCGCAGACATTTCTGATGTGCGTGTGTGTGTGTGTGTGTGTGTGTGTGTGTGTGTGTGTGTGCGTGTGTGTGTGTGTGTGTGTGTGTGTGTGTGTGTGTGTGTGTGTGTGTGTGTGTGTGTGGGGAGGGGGAGGGGGGTAATCAGCTGACTAATTTAGTTTTACCACTTTCCCAGACTGCTGCATTAGCATGTATTAGTATGCAGATGTTCTTCGTGTTTCACTGTTGCAGTCATCACATTTGGTTATCTGCTTGCAGTAGCCCTCAGTCGGCCTGATTAACAAAGTCTTGGGTCCTGCATTGGTTGCTGTCCCATCTTCCGTGACGTCAGGTCATCAGAGGTATAAAACATGAAGCTGATGCCATTACATCAGTCTTTCTTGCCATGTGGTGCCCGAAGCAGAAGCAGTTCGCAAGTGCCAGTCAGCCGACTCCTGAAATTTTCATTTTCGAGTTTCAGAACCAAAGTCGTCAACTAAAAGCTAAGTACCCCGTTGGGGAAACTTTTTCTTGCTCTAAACAGATGTCAGTAAAAGTAAATAATTGCATTACTTGTAGAAAGCAAATACCTCATAAAGATTTTCATTCGCACTGTATTCCTTGCATAGGCCCTTACCACGACGTACCTCACTGTCTGTTTTGTGCCTTATTTAAACCATGAACTATCCATCATCGATATATTTTCGGTTCTAAATATTTTGATGCTCAGTTCAGTTATCCTGATATGTCTTCGGTAAGCCATCCGACTACCGACATTCCAAATAAGCTCAAAGATGAAGACAGAGACAGGCCGCCTAGGTCCAAAACTGCCGACGACGCTTCTCCTAAGCCAGTCGCCATTTTGCTGATACTCAGTGAGGCACTTTTGCAGCCCGTGATACCCGCTACTTCAGATTCGCAGGCCTCTCCTGAGACCCATTTGGAGTCTGGTATGCCGCGAGATGTCTCTACCTTGGATGGGTCCGGAGCCGCTGTGCAGGCACCGGCTTCTGAGGGTGTATTCAGGCCTACTGACGTGCATATTAAATCAATGCCATCTTCTTCTTCAAGGCCTAAAACTCGAACTGTGCCTAGAACACTGACACCCAGACCACATGGTCAGGCCTCCATGCCTAAAAAACAAATGATAAGAATGGCTAAAGACCTTATGACTTTAATCAGGGGAAGCCAGCCTTCCCCCTCTAAGAGACCTAGGACTGAGTTTGCTTATGATAATTCTGACCAGGATTCTGAATTTTCTGTTTCCTCTGATGACCAGGATTTAACCTTATCTGCCTATGAGGATTCTGATGCTGAGGACTCTATTCCCTCTGCCACCCCACCCCCCCCACCCCACAGAGGATTTCCCTTTTAGTGAAACCTTGCATACTCTCAGGGAACATTTTCATTGGGATTTCTCTGAGTCTAAAAAGTGGCTTAGAGATTTCTTACTCCTGTCCCAGCACAGGCCTTTAGCCATACCTCCTCTACTAGACATTGTTGATGATGCCTTTTCAGAATCTAGCTTGGCCCCTGACTCATTACCTCCTGCTCCCAGAAAACCTGATAGATATTACAGGGTCCCTGACTCTCACAAGTTCCTTTTTAAAAATCCTATTGCGGATCCTGAGACCATTTCACAGGGATCCAAGGGCATAAAAGCTACTACTGCCAAAAATCCTAACCCCTCTGATAGAGACTGCAGGGCGCTGGATAGATGGGGTAAGAAGGTATACACTTCTGCAACTTTAGCCATTAGGGCCTTAAACTGCCAGTTTCATATGTTAAAGTATCAGCAGCATATTATTGGATTGCTTAAACAGAAAATGATGTTGATTTCTGATTGTGTTGAAAATAAGGATTTACAGGATTTAATGCATTCTGCTGAACAAGTTGGAATACATACTTTGCAATGTGGTTTTGATTCACTAGAGGCATCTTGCAGGGCTGCTGTAACTGGGTCTGTACTTAGAAGGCATGCTTGGCTTAAGGAGCAATCCTTGCCAGATCATGTTAAAGCGAAATTACTGGGTGCTCCCTTAAACCAGGACCGCCTATTTGGCAACAAGGCAGAAAAAGTTCTTAAAAAGATGGAGGAAAAAGCTAAATCTACACAAACTGTTAAGGATTTTTTACAAGTACAGCCTCCAAGGTTTAGTAGGCATTGGCCTTCCAAGAAATGGTCTTTTCCTGCCTCTTCCAGACCTTCTCAGTCCAAACCCAGATCCAGCATTGCTCCCAGGCTTCAGTCCCAGGTTACGCACAGGACTAAGCAGTGGGGGGCCTCCACTTCCAAATCTGGGAGTAATAGAACTCCCCCCTATGGTAAACTGTCTCAATGACTTCTTCTTAAAACTTCCAAGCACTTCTCAACTGACTGCCCCTTTGGGGGGAAAGACTGCTCTTTATGCAAAGAACTGGGAACTTATTCCCCAGGACAAATGGGTTTTAAATATAGTGTCCCAGGGATACAGATTTCACTTCCACATGTTACCAACACCAAGAGGGTGGCCAGATCTACCCCCAAATCAGTGGGCAGAGGCTCAAAAGCAAGTACTTTCTCTTAAGTGTGGGGCTATTCAATTGGTACCAGAAGAGGAAAAGGGACAAGGTTTCTACCCAAGACTTTTCCTGGTACCCAGAAAAGACAATTCATGGCATCCTATCCTGGACCTGTCTACTCCAAACACCTTTTTGGTGATTCCAAAATTCAAGATGCTGACTTTTCACCAGTTGCTCCCTATGTTAGATGAAGACACCTGGTTGGCAACACTAGATTTAAAGGAAGCATACCTGCACATCCCAATCAGGGAATCTTGCTGAAGATACTTACGCTTCAAAGCAGGCTACATGCACTATCAGTGCTCTGTACTGCCCTTTGGCTTATCTACTGTGCCCAGGGTATTCACAAGGTGCCTAGCTCTAGTCATTGCATTTTGCAGGCAAAGAAATATTCAAATATACCCATACCTGGACGATTGTCTAATTCAGGCAGAAAGCCAGGACATACTTTTGAATCATCTGGCCTTTGTACAAAGGGTGCTAACTTGTCTGGGGTACACCATAAACAAAAATAAATTACACCTGGTACCCTGTCAACAAATTGCATTCCTGGGAGCAAGCTTGAATACAATTTCCCAGATGGTTTTCCTCATGCCAGAGAAACAAATTCATTTGACAACCTACTCCAAACAAGTGGCCACAAAAACCCTGCTATCTGCAAGGCAAATACTACAAGCCTTGGGGTTCATGGCCTCCTGCATTCTTCTAATTCCATATGCAAGACTGCATATGAGGAAACTACAATGGTATCTAAAAAGCCTATGGTGTTCACATTCTCGGGATCTAGAAGCAATGATTCCTATCATACCTTGCCTACACCTAGGAGTTCCTTTGGTGGGCAGAGGCCTGCCACCAAAACAAGGGACAACCATTCACACTACCCCCTGCCAACCAAACCCTAACAACAGATGCATCAGACTGTGCATGAGGGGCTCACCTGGCAGAAAAGTGCATTCAGGGCAAATGGAACCCATGTCAAATGCACATGCATATCAATCAAAAAGAAATGTTAGCTGTACAGAATGCTTTGACAGCCTTCAAGGACCATATTCTTCCAGGACAATTAATGGTAAAGATGGACAACACCACTGTTATGTGGTACATAAACAAGTAGGGGGTACACATTCTTACCCCCTCTACAGACTAGACATGGAACTGTGGAACACAGCCCTGAGCTACAAAGTGCATCTACAAGCTCAATTCCTGTCAGGAAAACTAAATACACTGGCAGAGGAACTAAACAGAAACCTCATGGACCCACATGAGTGGAAACTGGAACCAAGGATTTTCAACATGCTGACAAGCAAATGGGGGAGTCCAGATATAGACCTGTTTGCATACCCCAGAACTATCAATTGGACAAATGTTGCACAAGGACACTCCACAAACAAGCTTGGAAAGTGGATGTTCTGTCCTTCAGCTGGAAAAACCATCAAATCAGGTTATGCTTCTCTGCCTCTGCTCTCCAAAGTACTACTAAAGATCAAACAAGACAACCCAAGGATGATTTTGATTGCACTAGACTAGCCACGCCAACACTGGCACCCCCTTTTGCGCAGTGTGTCACTGTTGGCTCCATGGCACCTGCCTCAGACTCCTACCATACTGCCTCAGCAGGAGAACCAGATTCTGCACCCTCAGCTTCAAACACTAAACCTAGCAGCCTCAGTGGCGGCTGGTGACTTCAAACCACAGGGGGGCTGCAGGAGACAGCTGAATGGGTGGGGTCAAGGGGAGGGGGTGTGGTCAACCAGAAAGGGGAGGAGCTATGCACAAAACCACAAAAAAATAACTTTAATTAAATACGCTGCCCTGGGTGGCAAACCATCATTATGAAAGTCCAATCAAGACAAAAATAAGTGTAGAAGAATAAAAATATTTCAATGCATTGGCTGCATGACAGCTTACTTAATATCTAGATGGAAACAAAAGGTTGTGAGGCATGAAAAAATAAATTACTTTTTAAATACATTACTGGAATGCCAGTCAAAATCAAGTATAAGAAAACCAGAAGCACTCAACTCAAACCACTTCTCCTTGCACTGCAGTCCTAATTATAATATATTCAGCTTTATTAAAGTACCAAGTAACATGCTGAAAGTAGAAATCTATGTGATGCCCCCACTTGTAAAAATGTTTCTTATCCAAAAAAGACCTGCTGCCTGATAACTTGTTTCATGGGGAAAACATGATAAAAGTAAAAAATGAAAAGCAAACAAGAAACAAGCTCAAGATACATTGCTTAAAGGATTACTGTACAGGTTATGGACCACACATGATTGGCATTCTGTTTAGTTTATGGGTAAAGTCTGTAGAGATGACTGGAAGTCTCCAACAAGTGTAATGAGCTTTTTAAAATAATGGAATCCTGTCCTTTAATACCCAAGGCTTATACATTATCTAGTCAAGTATTCTCTGCATGGCAACAACAGAAAGGCTTTCAATGTTGGCAATTCTTTAACAGTATGCTTATTAAAGCTTACTTGCATCTTACGATCTCAGACAAGCTTACCTTATGGTCATTAAAGCATTGCTACTTAAAACACAGAGCAACAGGCACTTTGAGTAATAAGCATAAATCAACAGTACAAAAATATGACAGAAACCAGACCATTCTGCAAAATCAAGGACAGATGAAAAGCCACTGTAGTACTTATGCAGTGTGTCCTCCCCATCCAAGGTAGATACAACTACTCCTTGCCTTGCTTGGACACATCCAGAGTCACTACATGGGGAGTGGGGTGCAACAAGCATGTCACAATTTGAAATCTCTCTGGCTGACTGTGATGGCCCTGACGCATTTGTCATACCTCTCAACCTCAAGAGCAAGAAATCTGGACAAAGCCATACACAGAAGTGGGACAAAGGCCCAACAATAAGGACAATTTTTAAATATTGCTCTAATAAACTTAGAAAGATAATAGAATAGGTCTTGCATTAGTATGAATTTTCTGAAGGGTATAAATCTGAAACTCAAATGTCTGTCATTTTCTAACTTCAGTCTTTAGTGATTTGTCACTAATTTGCCAAAAACACAATTTTATGAAAAATGGACAAAATGTGATGCAAAAATATAAAATAGACACACAATACAGCTGCTACCTGTCAAAGAAGGGACACTTTAATATTAGTACTGCTACCTTGAGCAGCTGACAAAATATAAAAGAATCTACATGCATTTCAAGTAATCTATAACTTTGATTATTACAGTTATTTCTTAATTGTAAACCCTCCATGTTTTCTTCCAAAATTGCTATTTTGTGGAGGGATTATAAGGGGGAAGAACAACATTTTGAGCCAAAAATTGGGGACAGTTGAGAGGTTGGCTATGCCTAATTCTATAAAGCAATTTATTTGCATGTACCTCTCAACCTGTTAATGCAGTAAATCTGAACAAGGCCAAATATATTGGGGGCACATATAAACAGTACTAAAAATTGCTCTTGTATAAATTGAGACAGTTGATAGAACAGCTCTTACTTTAACATGCATTTTTCTGAAGGTTATGAAGTCTGAAACTTAGAGTGACTTCTGGCAAATCATTTAGGAATTAAAACTACAAATTTTATGAACAACAAACCAAAAATAAGAAGCAAAAATCTATTCATTCTTTGAAAATCTGGACAGTTGGGAGGTATAGTTCAGCTGGGCCTGTCTGAGTTTGCTGCCCTTCCCCCCTGACAAAATAATGGTTGAATGGAGCCTCTGCAGCCATTCCAATGAACCATTATACTTGGCTATTTCACTCCATTTACCATAAACACTAATGTGCATACTGCTTTACTTCTATGATGAGTTGGACTTCATTTGAAAGTTTTATTTTGTATTTTACAGCACAAACACTAAGTCATCTGTTAAACAAAGCAATGCAGTCTCACAATGAAAACTTAGCATTAAAACTTCTCTGCCCTTGAAACTCACATTCATTGAAACAGCATTGAAACCCACATTCAAAGAAAATACATTTTGCCAGTGGCAGATAAAGATTAATTTTGGGCTGTTTTCGAATCATAGGCTCCTTGCATATGAAACATACATGTGCTCTTTGATACACCTTCCTCATTGTACTAAAATTATATTCCTTGTACAATACAGTACACTTGTTACAGGGTGTTTTAAATTTGTTTTGAGCATTATTTCCACTAAGCAATGAAACAAACTATATGCACCCATAATGGCAAAACTGCCCAGTTGAGAACATTTATCATAAAAAAAGTCTACTCAGACTTCCACAGTCCACCATTATTAGTAAATATACACAATTCTACAGTCCACCATTATTAGTAAATATGCACAATTCCACAGTCCACCATTATCAGTAAATATGCACAATTCTACAGTCCACCTTTATCAGTAAATATGCACAATTCTACAGTCCATTATCAGTAAATATGCACAATCTCTGAAGTCAGTCATCTAAATAATTCCACATTAAAGAAATCTGTAACTAATGAAGCGGTTGCTGCTAGCAATCACCTTTATATTTCATGGTTTCATCAAAAAATAAAGTGTCTGTTGCCCCTCAGGAATAAATTGCCTATATTACATTAAAAAAATGATAAGCTAGTAATAATATTGCAAGAGGAAATGGATGGAAAACTGATAACGAACTCATAATTAGTATCTTCACCAAGGAGAACATTCTCAGTACGGCAGCATCCACCCCTTGTGGGAGTAGAACCCACAACCTTCTGCATCAAAAAGCAAGTACACAACCTGCTGTGCTATAGTATTAACTCGGCAAAGCACTAAACTTCTATTCCCCTGCAGCTCTCAGTTCCTTGTAAAATCTACTCAATACTCAACTGCATCTCAACTTCGCAGCTCAAGAAAACTGGAAAAAGCCAAAATGTATTGGGGGGGGGGTCAAAAGCCCAAAAACAGGGACACATTAAACATTGCTTGTATAATCTTGGAAAGTTGCTAGAATAAAATGTTGTGTTGCCACCATATATTTTACTGCCAAGGTTCCTGAGCAAAAAACAGTCAGAGTAACATACCACTATGCCACATCAGCTGCTTTGTAAAAGAGAGGAAGACTGAAACTTAAATGGCTATCATTTAGTGAATTCAGTTCTCACCATAGCTGTCAACCTCTTAGTACAAAACACCTGGGCAAACCCAGTAATGAGGGAATACAGCCCTCAAACATATTCAGTGAATTCAGTTCTTGCCATAGCTGTCAACCTTAGCACAAAAACCTGGACGAAGCCAATAATGGGGGAATACAGTCCCAAAAATAGGGACAAATTTAAAATATTCATCTTATAAACTTAGAAAATTGCTAAAAAAAAGGTTGTGCTACTATGTATTCTGAAGAACATGAAGTTGGAAATTCAAATGCCGGTCAGTTTTACTGCAGACAGAACAAAAACAATTTTCAGCAGAGACGAGGGATTAATACTGCAGACACGTCTTTGTAAAATGGCAGGGCACCAGAGCAAATCCACACAAATACAGGGAGAAGATGCAGACAGAAGCCACCCCAACCAAGAATCAAACCAGAAAACCTATAGCTGTGAGGCAACAATACTACCACTGCACCATCAATTATGCAAGGAATTAAACATTCAGAAACCTGAAGTCTGAAATTCAAATGCCTGTCAATTTTACTGCGGACAGAACAAAAACAATTTTCAGCAGAGACGAGGGATTAAAACTGCAGACACGTCTTTGTAAAATGGCAGGGCACCAGAGCAAATCCACACAAACACAGGGAGGAGATGCAGACTCCACACAGAAGCCACCCCAACCAAGAATCAAACCAGAAAACCTATAGCTGTGAGGCAACAATACTACCACTGCACCATCAATTATGCAAGGAGTTAAACATTCAGAAACCTGAAGTCTGAAATTCAAATGCCTGTCAATTTTACTGCGGACAGAACAAAACAATTTTCAGCAGAGACGAGGGATTAATACTGCAGACACGTCTTTGTAAAATGGCAGGGCACCAGAGCAAATCCACACAAATACAGGGAGGAGATGCAGACAGAAGCCACCCCAACCAAGAATCAAACTAGAAAACCTATAGCTGTGAGGCAACAATACTATCACTGCACCATCAATTATGCAAGGAATTAAACATTCAGAAACCTGAAGTCTGAAATTCAAATGCCTGTCAATTTTACTGTGGACAGAACAAAACAATTTTCAGCAGAGACGAGGGATTAAAACTGCAGACACATCTTTGTAAAATGGCAGGGCACCAGAGCAAATCCACACAAACACAGGCAGGAGATGCAGACTCCACACAGAAGCCACCCCAACCAAGAATCAAACCAGAAAACCTATAGCTGTGAGGCAAAAATACTACCACCGCACCATCAATTATGCAAGGAATTAAACATTCAGAAACTTGAAGTCTGAAATTCAAATGCCTGTCAATTTTACTGCGGACAGAACAAAACCAATTTTCAGCAGGGATTAAAACTGCAGACATATCTTTGTAAAATGGCAGGGCACCAGAGCAAATCCACACAAACACATGGAGGAGATGCAGACTCCACACAGAAGCCACCCCAACCAAGAATCAAACCAGAAAGCCTATAGCTGTGAAGCAGCAATACTACCACTGCACCATCAAATATGCAAGGAATTAAACATTCAGAAACCCTTAAGTCTGAAATTCAAATGCCTGTCAATTTTATTTAACATTTTTTAATCAGGACAGTCTGACTTGGAACAAATAAACAATTTTCAGCAGAGGCCCAGGAAGAAATAATGCAGACATGTCTTTGTAACATGGGATGACACAAAAGCAAACCCACACAAACACAGGGAGAAGATATAGACCCCACAAAGAAGGAACCCCAGCCAAGAATCAAACCCAAGAACCTGCAGCTGTGAGGCAACAATGCTACTACTACACCATCAAATATCAAGCATCGCAGCATTTACAAACCACAGATATTATGAGGAACAGATCAGATCGAATATGAGGCAAAAATCTGCAATTTTTTTACAAATGGTGGTGGGTAGGGAACTCAAGTCTTTAACACCTGCATACAGGGTACAGGGTTCAAGCCTGAGGCATTCCCTACCACACCACCATAAGCACCTGGGGCATTTACACACACACACACACACACACACACACACCAGTAAAGCATAAGCACCATACACAAACTCCAGTAAAGCATAAGCACCATACACAAACTCCAGTAAAGCATAAGCACCATACACAAACTCCAGTAAAGCATAAGCACCATACACAAACCCCAGTAAAGCATAAGCACCATACACACACAGATAAACATTGTAAAATAAAGGTAAAAAGCACCATACACTTACCTGAATATATCCAGCTAATGTACATCCTTCCTGCGCAATACTCAAAGACCCGTGAGATCCCAAGGAAAGCCTGATGAGATCCCAATGCTCCTTCCCGAGTCCTGACTGCTGCTCTTGCAGTCTGGACGCAACCCATAATCCTAGCGAGTCTGTGCATTTTAAAAGTGCACAGATGTCTCCTTGTGTCCCCCTATGGGGACTGCTGGACTGCCTTGAGCATGCGCATAGACCGACAGTAGTCGGGACTACTGCGCATGTGCAAAATTTTGAAAAATATTTTTTTTTTATTTTTCTTTCTATTTTTTATTTTGAGGGGGCTGCAGTCCAGCAGCCCGATGCCACAAGCCACCCCTGAGCAGCCTGGCTAATTACCTAATCTCTTCTTTACCATCCCTCAGTAAACCAGTGATATAGATATCATTTTAGAGGCAAGGATGCCTAGTACTAGAAAATCTTATGCTGAAAAATGGAAAAGATTTTGTGCCTGGAACCAATCTCAAGGGATGAGCACAGCAGTGCCCAATTTACGTCAGATTTTGCAGTACTTAACTGAGATGCTTCACAAGGGCCTGGCTTTCTCCTCCATCAAAATTCACGCCTCAGCCATTTCAGCTCATTGTAACACAGAACCTCCCCTCTTCTCTCATCCACTGCTCAAGCAGTTCCTCAGAGGGGCCAAAAACTTACGACCACCCAGGATAGCTCCAACTCCAGCTTGGGACCTAAACTTTGTCTTGGAGAAACTCACCCTTCCTCCTTTCGAGCCAGCTGCTACTGCAGACTTAAAATTCCTTTCTTGGAAAACAGTTTTCCTTTTAGCAATCACTTCAGCAAGAAGGATATCTGAATTACAGGCCCTTATGGCAGTGGAGCCTTTCATCATCTTTCATGCAGACAGGGTGTCTCTCAAGACCAATCCCTCCTTCATGCCCAAGGTGGTATCCAGTGTGGCCCTTAATCAGTCCATTCATTTGCCAACCTTCTTTCCTAATCCACAGAACAAAGGGGAATGGATACTGCACTCCCTAGATATGCACAGACAACTTAGATTCTACTTGGACAGGACTAAACCTCAAAGGAAATCTGAACAACTGCTGGTTGCATTTACTGCAGGGGCAGAGGGGAAGGTTATTTCAAAGCAAACCATTTCCAAATGGATAGCCCATTGCATTCATTTCTGCTACAAGCACCATGGAAAACCTATCCCACAGGGGATCAGACCCCACTCAACCAGGGCTGCATCTACCTCTACAGCCTTTCTCAGTGGTGTCCCTACCAGGGACATCCTAGAAGCTGCTACCTGGAGTTCTGTGCATACTTTCACCAAGCATTACCATCTGCCAGTTTTCTCTAAATCCAGATCTGGCTTTGCCACTGCAGTCTTGCAGGGCCTTATAGCTGGTCCTAATGCTATCTAAATTCCTCCTCCCATCCTTAGCTTTGGGAATCTACCCAAATGTGATGACTGCAACAGTGAAACATGAAGAACATAGTACAGTTGTGTACACTTACCATAAATGTAGATGTTCGAGTGTATTCACTGTTGCAGTCCTGGTTACCCTCCCTCCAGCCCCCCTACTTCTTTTGGCTATACCTCTACTCTCCTTTACTATGCTCAAAAGCTTTTTGGTGTATTTGCTTTTTTGTTGGAGGTATAACCTTGTATATTTATAGATTTAATTGCTTCCTATTAGGGAGGCACCTGACATCTGGGGCAAGAAAAACTGATGTAATGGCGTCGACTGCATGTTTTATACCACTGACGACCTGATGTCGCGGAAGAAGGGACAGCAACCAATGCAGGACCCAAGACTTTGTTAATCAGGCTGACTGAGATATGCTGCAAGCAGATAACCCAAATGAGATGACTGCATCAGTGAATACACTCAAACATCTACATTTTTGGTAAGTGTACACAACTGCACTTTCTGTTTGTGAGACCTTCTTCTGTGTTGAGGCCTCCACAAGGAGAAAACCTCAGAGACAGAGTAGTCTGTGAATCAGAAAAGTTTAATTTGGTGGGGAAATCTTATCTCAGATGTTTTCCCCATCCCCTTAAGCCATTTGGAAGCGCAAACTATGTTTTCTATAATAAGTAAAAAGTTGAAATGAAATGGTTGAACTCACAGTAAATCAAGTGGTAAGAGAAGGGAACAAATATATAAACAAATATATAAACAAAAAACACTTGAACCATGCTGAAATCACTGAAGTCAATGCTAATTTATAAATTTGCATTGACTTCAGCAATTTCAGTGTGGTTCAAGTGGTTTTTGTTTATATATATGTTTCCCATAATAAGTTGCATTTAAATGACTATGTACAAACATGCTCCTGGGGAATAATACAATGGAGGACAACATTTTCATGAACCACAGAGTTAAGCATTAATGTATCAAAGCATTATCCTTCACTGTCATAGTTAGGGCTTCATCTGTGGTAAAACCTACAAGCCTATTTAGAAGCAAATGGACTTTATCTAAAACTTGTGTCACCAGTTTATATGCATCTCTTTCTGTTGTTGTGCCTTTCATAGGCCACAGTTGTACAAATTCTTCCACAATAACAACATTTTCCATTTCACCTCTGACAAAGATAACAAGGTAAGTTTCATATAGCCACAAACTATATATTTCCTAGAAAGAAGTATCCGATATGCATCATTATATCTCCAAAAGCCAACACAACTAAAACAAAAATGGGCAACATGGCTTCAAATAAAATTTATCTGAATGGGGGCCATGGGAGTGAGTCAGGAGTTTCTTTTATCAACAAGTAGGCATGAAGCACAGAATCAGTTTTGGATGGGGATACCAATCAATTTATCCACTGTAGTAGGCATGCACAGTAAAACATGCACAAACACCATGTGCACACCTGTGGGGAATTTTGGACGCTTGCTCATTCACTCATTTACACATGTTTGTGATGTGGGAGGAAGCAACACTGGCACAGAAGGATGGACAGAGACTCCACACAGCCAGAAACCAAGCCAGAGAACACAGTCAAATGAATAGGCTCTGTAGTTGTATGCAAATTCCCAGCATGCACTTGCTCCCACTCAGATCTATAAAACTAGAACTTTATTCAAGTCTGCTACTTTAAAATGCTCGCAACAATAATTATGAAGCTATCCAGAGGCTATGTATACTCTTCTGGCATTTCACACACAAGCAAAAATAAAATAAAGCAAGCTGAACTGAGCAAAGAAAACATATACTTATCTACTGAACGTGTGTACTTCAAATGTATATCCTAGCTTGCAACACCTCATCACACACACACACACACACACACACACACACAAAATGCACACATACACAGACAGTGACAGATGGTGAGACTAAAACAAAAAGAAAACCTCACACATTATTATTCACATGCTTTGACTTGCTTCTGTATTTACTGTTAATAATATTAATAACCTACTAGCTCATCTGACTTCAATAATTAATACTGCCATTTAAATGCCACAACTCTACCTTGCAACATCAGTTACTATGTATATAAAACATTGAAAATTAGCATATACATGTTAAGCTTTCTTTATAATAACATAGCCATACCTAATAAAATTAGTTTCCTACACTTGTATTTTACTGCAGTACACACTTTTGGCAGGGTGTTCTACCATTTAAGGACATTACATCACATGACTGGCAGTATTGGTTTGAAAAAAGTAAGGTTATTTGCTAACAAATTCATCCTATAAACATACATTTGATTCCTTCTGTTCAGCACTCTTTGTACTGAGCCCTGCACATTCAAATCTCACTATCTGCCCTATTATGCATCCTGAAAGCACTCTTCCTTCCCATTTGGGAAACTGTCAAACAACATTTTCTTCCATTACCACTACATAATGTCATCAGACTTGCTCTTCAATTAGCAGTATACCAGTTTTGTACAAAGCCGTGGCCATAAAAATCAACCCTTGCCAACAACTGCGCCACACCAACAAAAATAACTAGCCACAACATTAAGTTATCATTTAGCATGCTACACTGCCTTACCTAAATATTCTATGCCCATAAAAAAGTGGCAGAACATTGCATATTACAGCTCAAGCCAATATTCTATATCAGACCCAAATAAATAAGCAACAAGAGGCAGAACACTGCATGTTGCATCTTGCTTGATATTCCATGCAAGCTCTAGATTAATAAACAAAAGGAAGCAGAGCTCTGCATATTGCATCTCACTCCAATATTCTATACCAGCTCCAGATAAAAATATGGTGGAGCATTGCATATTGTATATTTCCCTGATATTCCACAACAGCTATAGATAAATGAATAGACAGGACATAGAACACTGCCTATCATATATTGCCTTGATATTCTGTGCCACTTCTAGATAGATAGATAAATAAATGGATAAATAGAGGCAGAACATTGCATATTGTATTTCATCTTGACTTTCTGTATCATTTCTAGATAAACAAATAAAAAGAGGCAGACTGTTACATATTACATGTTGCTCTGATATTCCATGCCAGGCCAAGACAGAGAAATAAATAAATAAATAAAAAAGAGGGAGAACAGTGCATATTGCATACAAGCTCTAACTTACTAAACAGAGCAGATCACTGCATATCACATCTGGCCACTATATTACATACCAGTTCCGGATAAGTAAATAAAAAGAGGCAGAGCATTGCTTATTGTGTCTCACTCTAATATTCCACACCAACCCTAAAAAAATAAATAAAAAGAGACAGAATATTGTGTATTACAACTAGCCCCATTATCCCATGTTAGATCTAGATAAATGCATTCAGAGAGGCAGACCACTGTATTTTACATCCTGCCCCGATATTTATTTATCTGGAGTTGGAGTGGAATAAAAAGTAAGAGGCAGAACATTGCATACTGTATAACATCCGAGAATGCAGTGGCAACTTTTTCAATTCCAGTGGAGACTATATTAATTCCATACAAAAAGGAGTTGATTTAGTTTGAAAACCAGTAAAAACAACGCTTATATTTTACAAACACTGTTTTCAGTTCCTTTATGTAGTATTTTCTGATATTCCCCACTAAGAGTTTGGAAACAGCACACACAGACACACACAGACACACACACACACACACACACACACACACACACACACACACACACACACACACACACACACACACACACACACACACATATATATAAATGTACATGTCATGTACATGTAAAGATATGTAGATATATGCTCAAAAGCATGCACATGCACACTCCAAGATATATGGACTGTTTTACACCTGCTGCCCTTAACTTACTACACTCCCATACCACGAAGGCCAACTTCTGCCCTGCCATTCCAAGTGTCAATAATGAAAGCTCAGCCTCCTCCTACTTTTATAAACCATGACCTCACAGACACAAATTTTATAACTTTACAATTACACTGCACCTCACCACCCTATGGAAAAGCAAAACCAGGACAATGTTGCTCATTGTAAAATTGTTCCAACCTCAATCACACAGACACAAATTTATAATTTTACTGCATGTAATTACTTACCTCTTTGTAAACTACATCTCAGAATCACATAACACAATCTCCCATATAAGTCAAAACGGAGGCCGCTCATGAAACCATATATTTTTTCAAATTTCTACTGCGCAGTACTACTTAAATACCATAAACCAGACCTTAAATATACACAGCAAGACCTCCATAAGTCAAAAAGCCAGAACACTGTTTGCATTTGTCGTAACCCTAACTTCATAGACACAAATTCAAAAAGTTTACAATTTTACTACACATTACTACTTGCCTGTTGTGAGTAATCTAATGTTATACATGAAAATCCTGCAAACTGATTTTTTTCACAAAGAAAGCACCATTCCAAAATGGCACCGTAGCTAGCCAACATACTCCAACCTCAACTACAAACTTTCTCTGATTATATAAACATGCTGACATACAGGATGCTGGTGAAAAACCCATGAAGTGTACTTAAAGAGGAACTACACTATTACACAAACACATGTACACACACACACACACACACACACACACACACACACACACACACACACACACACACACACACACACACACACATATTCTCTCACACACACACACACACACACACACACACACACATACACATGCATTCCATCATACTCACACACACTCAGACACACATTCCATCACACACACACACACACACACACACACACACACACACACACATATTCCCTGGGATTCAGCAAGCAGCCATGCGGGAATACATTATTCCTGCACAGCAGCAACCATTCCTGTTCAGCACGGCAGGGCACCATCCATATTTATGAAGGCGCACTAGCATGCTCTAAAATGGACATGGTTCCACGTATGAGCACAGGAGGTGTATCTGAGAGCAGAGCTCTCATAATACACATGCCTCCTGCACTCCAGCATTGCCTTTCAGCAATTAAATATGAGCGAGAATGCTCGTAACACCTCCAACCCATCAGGATAACAAATCTGTGATCAAAGACATAAGGGACAATCGTCCCTACCTACCAAGTCAAAAGTTGTTAGGATAACACAGGTAGCATAAGCACATAGCGTACACCTCCCAACCTGTCAGAGTAAGGAATGCAGACAAAGCCAAAAGGGACAATTGTCCCACAAAGCAGAAAGATGATAAAATAACAGGTTCAGCATTAGTAGGGATATTCGGAAGGGTATAGATAAAATAACACAACAAAACTGTTTTTGGTTTTATAAATGCAATAAATTTTAAGCGCAGCTTCATGGGTGTGCCCGTTGCTTAGCTACACTTAGTCCAGCTTAAACAGCACAAGAAGTTAAATAGCAAGAGACATTGAACATCAGTAGTATTGGAATAGTGTAGTGGTTAGAGTGTATGCTTTGCAAACAGCCATTCCTAGTTTGATCCCTGCTATAATCAATTTGCATTTTACATCAGTACATAAACATTTTTTTTTTATTATTACCTACTAAATAACATATATTTGTTAACTAGAGTACTGCATTAGGTCCAGATGTGAGGTGTCAGTTTAATAAAGTTGTGAAATCCCCATATAAACACAAGTGTCTTATACAGTCACACATTAATAAATGTAATGAAGACACACTGAGGGATGTCAGGGACAGTAAACAAATTTATAATATGTAATGAATGATGAATCAATGCCATACAGCAGATAGTCTATAAAATAAAAAAATAAACAATTCTAAGCATTGCACAGCTCTGCTTACCAGGTGTAAGCATTGTGTAAGTATGACTGCTAAGCAATAAGTAGCTCAGCTAAGTGGATTTGCCCATAGGTAAGCAGTGCTGAACATGTCCCTTTAAGCACTGCCAACCTTAGCTAAGCAGGTTTGCCCGTAGCTTAGCTTAGCTCAGCATATTCAAAACCATGTAATCACAGCAATGGGCAGGAAACTGGCCATATTTAAACCCCCACAAGCGGGAATACAGCTCATAACTGGTTGCAGCTTCCCACTGTAGACAGTATGGCAGGAGTCAGTGAGGGCATGCACTTCTAGGCAAAGCGCTAGAGCACACAGGAGTCTAAGGTCATGGTAGGAGTCCTGGTACAAAACCATGATGAGAGACTGCTTCAGGGCCAGTACCAAGGCTCCCAATATAAAGCTGAAGCCTGGGATTGTCTCACCCATGATCTCACCAGTGCCACTGGTATCCCTCAGACTGGTGAATTGGTCCGGCACCACTATGTTGTCTTGAAGCAGAGAAAGAGGGAGCTCTTGGATGAGTGGTCCAAGAAACAAGGGAGATGGGTGATGTCCCAGCAGTGTGTAAGTGCTCATAATAATAACTGTTTACTAATGTCTAGCCTGTATATATGGTGGATAGGTATGCCTCAATATTTCTCTATTTCCCTTACAGCTGCAGCTGAGTGGGATGTGAATCAGAAAGCCTATGCTAGTAGGCAGCAAAGGCTGTGTTGTGAGGTTGGTGAGTAACAATCCTGCTTGTAGTAGTCATACCAAATAAATATAAAAGTAGTAGAAATTCACCTGGCAGTATAAAAACTGTTGTATGGGCTGTACTGAATAAACCAGACAATATGACAGTACTAATCCCATATAGGTCATATTTGAATAAAACTGTAACTGCCTGGCAATAAAGCTCTAAATCCTGGACTGGTTGTGTTTACTCTGGTATTGTATGGTATTTATTGTTGCATTCTCTGAATAGTAATGTTGTGTTAACCACTGCTACCCACACTGTGCTACATAAAAATATGTCTAGGAATGTCTGTATAAGACTGTTGTAAGTACAAGATCAGATTGTACAACCAAGAGAGACTTAGACAGAAAACACTGAAAAGATAGACAGCAATATCCAAATAGCACACTCCACTGCAAATTAAATTGTTGTATTTTTTTAGCAGGCACAGCCATGGCTCCAATCCTGGGAGTGGTAGTAAGCTGTATGCATAATCATACTTCTCAAATGTACAGATTTTTCAGAATGTTCAGATAATTGCCCCATATTTTCTGCCTGTTCCTCTGTCCCCCTGGCAAATTAGTGGGATGATCTCAGAATTGTAGTCATGAAGTAATGACCTACATTTGATTTTCAGACCTCAAAACCTTCAGAAAATATATATTAAAACAAATCCTGTCACTCTAGCAACTCTCCATGTTTATGACAGCAATGTTCAAAATATTTCCCTATTTGTACCACCATGTTGTCAAGCTTTGTCCAGAGTGTGTGCATTAAGAGATTGAGAGGGATGTGCATAATATTAATTGGAATCTGGGAATATGTGTAGAAACAGTTAGGTAGTGTTAACAAACATTCCCTCCACAGGTCTGTTAGATAAGAAAACTGTGCCTGCCAATAAAGATTTAAATCCTGGACTGGTAGTGTTTACTCTGGTATAGTATGGCCTGACATGTAGTATTCAGTAACATCTGATATCAGAATAGTACTGTGTTGACCACTGTTTCTCACACTGTGCTACATAAAAATATGTGTAAGAATGTATGTATAAGACTGTTGTAATTACAGGGTCAGATTGTACAACCAAGAGAGACTTAGACAGAAAACACTGAAGGAATAGACAGCAAACACTGAAGGAATAGACAGCAATATCCAAACAGCACACACTGCTGTAACTTAAATTGTTCTATTTTTAGCAGACACAGTCATGGTTTGAATCCTGGGAGTGGTAGTAAGTTGTATGCATAATCATACCTCTCAACTGTACAGATTTTTCAGAATGTCCAGATAATTGGCTCATATTTTCTGCCTGTTCCTCTGTCCCCCTGGCAAATCAGTTGGATGATCTCAAAATTGTAGTCACGAAATTATGACATACATTTGATTTTCAGACCTCAAAACCTTCAGAAAATGTATATTAAAAAAATCCTGTCACTCATGCAACTCTCCAAGTTTATGACAGCAATATTCATAACATGTCCCTATTTGTACCCCCATGTTGTCAAGCTTTGTCCAGAGTGCTTGCATTAAGAGATTGAGAGGTATGTGCATAATATTAACTTTGAATCTGGGAATATGTGTAGAAACAGTCAGGTAGTGTTAAGAAACATTCCCTCCACAGGTCTACCAGGTAAGAGATGCAGAATTTAGCTATAGGACAGTTGAAGTATACACTGTGTACAAACATACCACGGCCCAAACCAAGGCCATAGGGTATTGAAATAATACCTGTATACTAATGATTAGAGCAATGATCATTAACGTTGCGAGTACTGCAAGGATATATAAGTTGTTAAGTGACATCTCTCTCTACCCCCACCATATCTGCAACAATAATCTAAATACACAAATCAATGGGTATGTTTACACCAAACCTACTGTTGGGACATATGTCCTATTGTTCAATATATATTGAAATATGTTTCTATTAATGATCAATGTTGAAATACTATCATTGGTGGCCTGCTGCTATCAATGGAACCTGCATGCCATTGTAATGGCCACTGTGGTTCCATATATGCATATGTTCTTTTTGCTATGCAACTGTTCCAAATCTGGTGTTTTGGGTTAATGAGAATATCTATGCATGCTGTTATAACTAATCCTGGATTGTGTTGACAATTAATAACCCACATATGTTTTAAAACTGCAACACCATAGCACGTATGGGAAGGCCAGTCCAAGCATACCCACTTCTCTCACCTCATCTGGCCATGGCACTGGGCCCCAGCACTCCTGGGACCCACCCTGGGACCTCTTCTTCTGCTAGTCCTGCACCACCTTCAGGTGGAACCACCTCAGGGGATGGGGCTCGCCCCCCCCAAGGATTGGGTGCGAACAGGATCCTCTCACCCAAAGTCAGATCCGGGGATTTGTGCGTAGTGAGCTCTGAAAGGAGTTTGAAGATTTGCTACACCAGCTTGAGGGTCACATGGCACATTTAGAGGGTCAGCCTACCCCTCCTGCTCAGCCCCCAGCACAGCCACCTTTGGGGCCATGAAAGTGCAGTGGTGACTGCCCATGGGTGGGGACCTCAGTCCCACTGTTTCCATTTGGGGGCTCATGGGCTTTTGATTTCCATGCACCCCTCCCCATCCAAGGTGTTTACCCCCAAAATGTGTCATATACCACCCCTGTATGCTGTCTTGTCTGTCTTGTCTGTGTTCCTACCCAACCTACCTCCCCAAATATACCTACTATCATTCTCAAACATCCCACTCTCACCTTAAAAAAAAGGGCAATCAGTTCCAAAAAAAGTTTTGTCCTATACATACCTATCTGTTTTGCACAGGTGTTCACTGGACACATGTAATCTGGTCTAACTGGCTTCACAGCACATTATTGTTGTCCTAACCCCTCTCTCAGGGGTTTGAGTGTCCAAATCTACCTACAAATTCAGTACATATGCACAGCTGTTGCTGTAGAAGAAATAGACAGCTATGGACCTTCCCTACACCCGTCCTGCACATCCCTAGTACTTTCCCTATTGTTTTTCGCCTCTGTGTGCCCCCTTTTCACCACTTTCCTATCACCCCTTTTTTCTTTTCATTTAAAGAAATTAGCATGGGGGTAAGCAGGAGTAAGCATTTTTAAGCAGTAGTAGGCAGGTTTAAGCCTGTTTGTGCGGCAGCAAACAATGACTATGCAGATTAAGCACAGTCAGGCTGTCTGTAAGCTTATTTAACCAGAAGTTAGCATTGCTTAATGCTGCACAAACCCACACAAACCCACTTACAACTGCTTAAAAGTGCCTTAATCACTGTGTGTCCCACAGCCCTTGTTCTGCCCAGCAACAAAATAATCAGCCCTTGCAAGTCTTGAACCCAGGACCCTACACACCATAGCCACAGTGGTTCACCACTAAGCCATTTGACCTGTACATAAATGTAATGTGTTCTCAAACATATGCAGCACACTCATTCAACAGTAGGGGAAATGTATTTATATATATATATATATATATATATATATATATATATATATATATGTGTGTGTATATATGCAAACATACGTGTCTATATATGGGTCTACTTCAAAACATCTAAAACCCATAACATCGAATTTCATAACATCTAACACTACAAATCACATGAAAATAACATTCCCTCCACATATAATGACATCACACTACCAAGCATACTTTTTAATACATTTCTGCAGAGAGGCAAGCCCCCTTGCACCCCCCATGTGGGGGGATCCACCCCCACCCCCGTAAATTAAATATACCAACTCCAAGATCGCACTACAGTGGGAAAAAGTTAATTTCCCAACCCCACTATATCAAGCCCCCCCTGCAGAAATGTTCTACAAAGTGTGTTTGGTAGTTTGATGTCATTATATGTGGAGGGAATGTTATTTTCATGTGATTTGTAGTGTAAGATATTATGAAATTCAATGTTATGAGTTTTAGATGTTTTGGGTTTTAGATGTTCTGGTCTCAATGTTATGAAATTAGATGTTATGGGTTTTAGATGTTTTGAAGGGGACCCATATATATATATATATATATATATATATATATATATATATATATATATATATATATATATATATATATATATATATATATATATATATATATATAGACGGGTCTATGTTAAAAGCTCAAAAGCACACAAGCTCGAAACTAACTTTAGCGAGCACACAACAATGAAGCCTCAAAACATACAAAGACTAGAATAACAAAACTCAGAACATCGAAATCGCAGAAGGCAAATTCAGATAGAGATCCCCGTAGTGCTAAGACAAATAAACCAAACTATAATGTGTACCAAACCTTTGTGCTTATACCCAGTGTAATTCATAAATTAAAACATCAATAATAATCTGTACTCCTGAAACACACATCACATTTTCAATAAACTTGCAATAGCAGACACATATTGCAGATTAGAATACTCATTCTTGTGTGAGAAAATCATCTCAAATTGCTGCTGCCGACGAATCAAAGCACGTTTCTTAGGACGGAGGACATGCTGTGAACATTCGTAGATGTCATTAACAAAAAAAAAAAAAAAAAAAAAAAAAAAAACTTTTGCACATCTATGTATTTTTGTTATTTTACACTGCACTGTATTGCTTCATTATGCTTGCTCATTATGCACATTTTATGTAAATGTATGTCCTGACTGCATGAATCTTACTCTTGTATTATACCATTAACTTTATGTAACCATGTTTCATTGTATTGCTTGTGGAGCTTTTCATGAATGAATGGACTGCATGAATCTTTACTCATGTATTTTACCATTAACTTTATGTAACCATGTTTCATTGTATTGCTTGTGGAGCTTTTCTCCCAGGGCCTCCACTGAAAATGGGCACTTCTTGGCCCAGTGGACTTCCCCGGTAATCAAACTGAAATAAATAAATAAATAATTCATCCACACGATTTTGCTCCCTTACAATTGCAGACACAACAGTAATCAAATCACTGACATACTTCCCTGTTAAACATTTAAATCTTCGGTGCCATGCTTCTACACAATTTTGAGTCCTAGGCAGATATAATTCATTCAAA
>NC_056728.1:143113054-143153054 GCF_019279795.1 Protopterus annectens
GAGTGATTAAGGTACCTGCAGGCAAGTTGTAAGCAGGTGTGAAATGGACAGTCATGTATGGTGTGAAATTCTTGCTGGGAACAGATTGCCCTTTTTTTGTTAAGGTAGAAGTGGGATGTTGGGGGAAGGATGGCAGGTATATTTGGGGAGGTAGGTTGGGTCAGAAGACAGACAAGACAGCATACAGGGCCAGTATATGACACATGTGGTGGGTAAACATCTTGGATGGGGAGGGGTGTTTGGAAATTGGAAGCCCATGAGCCCCCAAATGGAAACAGTGGGTCTGAGGTCCCCACCCATGGGCAGTCACCACTGCACCTTCATGGCCCTGAAGGTGGCTGTGCTGGGGGCTGAGCAGGAGGGGCAGGCTGACCCTCTAATTGCACCATGAGGACCTCAAGCTGGTATAGCAGATCCTCCAAATCTCTGCAGAGCTCCCTGTGCACCAGACCCTGGAAATGACTTCAGGTGACAGGATCCTGTCTGTGCCCACTCCCAGGGGGGACAAGCACCATCCCCTGAAGTGGTTCCATCTGAAGGCAGTGCAGGACCAGATATGAGGAGGTCCCAGGGTGGGTCCCAGATGTGCTGTGGCCTGGTGCCATGGCCAGATGAGGTGAGAGAGGAGGTTCTGCTGGGAACAGCCTTCCCAAACATGCTATTGTGTTGCAGTTTTAGAACATATGTGGGTTAGTAATAGTCAACACAATACAGGATTAGTCATAACAGCATGCATAGATATTCCCATTAACCCAAAACACCAGATTTGGAACAGTTGCATAGCAAACAGAACACATGCATATATGGAACCACAATGGTCATTACAATGGCGTGCAGGTTACATTGATAGTAACAGGCCACCAATGATAATGTTTCAACATAGAACATGAATAGAAACACATTTCAATATTTGTTGCACAATAGGATATATGTACCACAACAGTAGGTTTGGTGTAAACATACTCATTGATTTGGGTGTTCAGATTATTGTTGCAGACATGGTGGCGGGGAGAGAGAGATGTCAATTAACAACTATTATATCCTTGCAGTATGAGGTCCTCAGACCTTTTTTTCCTGTTTACGTCTTCCAGGTACCATGTCCCGGGAGCATCTCCCAGCTTATACTCCACAGGAGAATGATATAATAATAAACTTCCTTGTGCATCACCACAGGACTCTCTTTAGATGTATGGCCCGTGATCTGCAGAAGAGAACTGCCCTGTGGAATGAGCTTGTCCACAGGGTAAACGATGTTGGCTTGCATAACTGCAGTTATGAGCAGATGTGACATCATTGCACTGATCTCATCTGCCACGCCCATCAGCATGCTGCTGCAGTTAGGAGGGACCAGCTAGCCACAGGTGGGGGTCATGTCATCCAACCCCCACTGACACATGCTGAGGAGCTCCTCGCCACCCTTGGGGCACCCACCCGCCAGCCAAGCCAGGAACCTGATGATAGCATTGTGGAGGTAGGTGCTACCCACACAAAGGACGAGGAGCGTGCAGTTAAGGCCCCAGGGTACATTAGTAGACCACTATTGCTTATCCATCTTCATTTGTAAAGCATCTTCATGCATATGTCAGATAACCTAGTCTGTTGCTGCAGTGTAGTAATGAACAGATGTGCATAATCTCTAGTATTGTGAGTTTGTACTGCTGATGTACCGAAACGCTACTCCCACCCTGTGCCAATGCCACAGGTGTGGCTACTGACATTACATCTCTCACACAACTATGTAGGTCCCTCTGGTATACAACTGGGGTAGCAGCTGGTGAGTATGGATTTGTTTTGTTCAGGTTTGCCAATACACAGCCATGTTATGGCCATGGTATTTGCCATGCTCACATTTAACACACCTACCCATAATGCATGCTGTACATGTTCACTTATTGTTGCTGTTAACTGCACTGCATCACAGTGGTCACCATGGTGGCATATCTGAAGGGTATGTAAGTGTCCTGCAGTATATCTAACAACCTGTCAGTGCAAGATGTGTGGACAGAGATGAACATAACGGTGGGACAAATGGCCTTCAGAAGGGACATGTCTGAAACATTACCCTTATACAGTGGCTACAACAGTGTATACAATGGCAACTGTCACAGATCTACACAACGACATAATACAAAACCATATTCCACAGCTTTTACTACCTGTAATGTGAACCTAACATGAGCAATGACTGTGTAATATGGAATTCTATGTTAGGACAACAAATATGGGGAATACATACCTTAACAAACACTGAAAGCATATGTGTGCACACACTCCAAATAACATATAGTGGAAGCAGCTTGTGAGGTACTGACAGCATTCACTCTTCTTGAGTACGCACCTTCCATCAAGTACGGGGCCTCAATGTCACACCAAGAAATAGTCTGCTGTCCAAGAAGTATGTCCATGACATTTGCCCACTCACCTGCAACAGAGGCAGCCATGGCTTGCACACATCTTACAAACCATGGAATGGATCCCATATCCAAAAGGTAGCACTCAGGAGTGGGAGACATAGCCTTACCTCACCATTGCATATACCATGGCAAACAGTGCAGACAGTCATGTATATGACTATGAAGTATGAGACAACATTAATGAGGAAATAAACAGATGCCCATCCAAGACAGATGACAACGCATGTTGCATGGAGGTTGTCCAGAAACATGCAGCAACACTGAGGGACTTGTAGCAATGTCTAGCAAGTACTGCCTGTGCAGTACCTGTGTTGGCAATCACCTGGACTCTCCATAAGTGTGGCCTATGGGTTAGGGTAATCAGATGGAAGAGTTGTTCCACAGGAAACATCATCCAGGGCTCTCTACAGGTAGCATATGCATAACATCAAGTCTCCTAAAGGCATGTGCTGCAATGTGTAATGGTGTACCGAGACCAAGGCTGGAACCTACAGACAGTATTAATACATGTGGTGCACAAGCAACACCTCACTCCACCTCAGGCCCACCACCCCCATCTGTACCTTGCTAGTGCCAGTGTACACCTTTAGGTTTGCTGTTTATTAGCAGAACCTAGGCTGGTAGACATGGTGTTCTAAATTTGGAACACTGCAAAATGACACTCATGTGTGGCCCATAGTTGTCAAACATCTGCATTAAGACTGAGGATGGGGAGGGGTGTCATCCTGAAAAACAACAGTGAACTGAAGCATACATCCAAAGCTCACTAAGAATGGATGTATCTGAACACAGTCAAGGTCATGAATTGTGCCAGACATAACCCTGACTCCACAGCAATAGTGAAGGCACTGTGTGACCTTCAAGGGCTGTGCACATGAGCTGACCTTGCACATGAGCTGACCTCTGGCAGAGTTGGGGGACATTTGTAGGGAGGAGTGACCAAATAAAGGCAAGTAATGATGGACCATGCTAGTATACCTCTTCCAGGAATAGTGACTGCTGTAGTTTACTTAACAGGTGTTGTAACAAACCATCGTGTTAAGGGTGTGCACACTTATGCAGCCCACATATTGTATGCATCTCAATCAGCATCTGCACAACTAATACATTTGTTTGATACTGCATTTGACTGCACAGGTCATATGTCACATATCAGGTGTGTGTAATGTTAATATATGCAATATTGTGGCCCCATTGCATATCAGGGAAGAGGCTAACATGTCAATAAGAGTATGTACACTCCTCATAGCCACAGTAAGTTTTGAAGGTTGTCAGTATAATTGGATTTTATTGCTCATACATGCACTGCTGATGATGAGAATTGCAAATCAGAGGTCAGGCATTCATTATTGACATCTGCCCTCATATAATCCCATGTATGTGTCAGACAAACACATAGGGGCTGTGAGCAACAGAGCAAACATAACTACCACACATATACACATTCAGCAATGGTGTGTACACTCATGAGGTATGGTGCACAGTACATGCCAGGGTGCTGAAGAGGTGCACATCAATACTGTGTACATGGGTGCAGTGTGTTCCAGGGGAAGGGGCATCACCTGCTAACACAACTCATGTATCACGGAGATGTATAATGTTGATAACAAGGATTGAGTATAGATGCAGTGCATGTTGTTGAGTGCTATATGGCATGCATGTTGACTGTTAGGTAATGAGAGGTCTGTGTAATATCTTTGTGCCACCTCACCTGTGTGTGTGTGTGTGTGTGTGTGTGTGTGTGTGTGTGTGTGTGTGTGTGTGTGTGTGTGAGAGAGAGAGAGAGAAAGAGAAAGAGAGTGTGTGTAGAGATAAGCAATGATGTACAGGTCATAAATTATGTTTTTTGTTTTTCCCTCACAGGTGGTGAGGTGGGTCAGGGTCCCTCCTGCAGGAAAACGGTTGTTAGTGTCCATACAGACTCTGACAATGATGATAGGTATGGTGAGGCACAGGCAGAGTTGTCAGAGGCTGAAGCTGTGCCATCAGTTGACATCCCACTTTTATCCACCCCATTCCTGCACACAGTCACAATGCCTATACATATCCCATCACCAGTGGCCATAGATGAGGGACAGTTGGTGAGTGGTGGCATGGGACAGGACAGTGTGGTGACTATGGCAAGTGTGTCTGTACACAGCAGCCATAGTCAAATGACCAGCGAGGTACCACACAGTTAGATGTACATAGGGTGCTCGTAGGAGGGCTGCTGACCATCATGCCCCTGGCAGAAGTGTCACAGCAGGTGTCACCAGATGCATGTTTTGGGCCATCATGGAGTCACAGGCATGTATGGAACATTATACCAGACAGAGTCTGAGGCTCCAGAGGGAGTACTTGACAACATCCGTGATCTTGCAGGTGCCCAGTGTTATTTTGCAGAGGTCCTGGATAGATGGTTGAGTGAGATGGTGGGAATCCTCAACCATGCAATGTAATATGGTGGGAGTAGGGTAACAGCCACGTGGATGTAGGTCAGCAACACCAACAGGTGGAGGTCTACGTGGATGTGCAACAAGTCACAACCGCTCCCGTGGTAGCAGTACCAGCACCAGCACTGCAGGGGGGGTGCTGTCCACATGACAACACAGCAGGCCACGTGCACATAGTCCAGGCCAGTCCCAACAGGAACCTGGATCCAGCAGACATTTGTCATCATCAGGGGAGAGTACCATATCTGAGATTGTAACTGGTAGTGCCCATAGAACCCCTGGCTGGCACAGTTCTCGTGTCCATGGCCTGACATGGTGAACTGCATACCCTGCCATGTATGGTCTGCAGCTGTCCAACAAATCCCTCTATAGGGAAGCCACATGGCAGAACTGTGTGCATACATGCACACACACATATCACCAACACAGCTAGGGCACCTCCATACCTACCCACACCACATTGCACAGCCCAATTGATAACAAAACCCCCTAACACACATACATGATGTCAACCAAACAGCTCACCCTAGGTCACTGGCAAACCCACAACACACCCTGTGCATATGATGATACCTGTGCCACCCACATCCCTGTCATCCATACCACCAATGCAGGGGCATGCTAATATGGTTCTGATGCACAGGGTTAATGTACTGATGTTTAGCAATGTAATGCTGTGTAACATGTTTTCAGCTGGAAAGTTTAATGCTTACATGTCAGGATGTGTAGCTGTCCAGCCATGATGCAGTATAGCTGTTATTAACACTGACTGATTGTGGTCTCCATAATGTATTCAGTTTGTGTTGTAGGTGTCTATGTCAGCAGGATGTTGGTCTGCTGTTGTTTCCTACAAGGGCTATGGCACTGTGGTGACACATTGACTGTCATATCCTGGGTACAGCTGAACACAAGTAACAGGTCTGTGTAACAGTTACTGCATGTGCCACATGGCTGATAGGTCTGAAAGGTGTATACAGGTGAGTGCATGGTGGCTGCCAGCAGCCCTTCTACAGTGGACAATGGTAAGTGTACTGGGTGGCACACACCAAATGTTTGTGAATAACACACACACACAGAGGCTTTGGTGTTGATTGAATACACAGACAATTCTGTACACATGGATGTATTTAATTTTTCAGTTAACTCATTTTAGCCTATGAAATTCCACCAAGACAAAATAGGCAAAACATCACATCAGTAAATAATCAGTCTGCCAGTTTAATGTTATTGACGATGGTAGTGGGAGGATATATGTCCTCTTCCCCAATGTAGTGCAATCCTGGAGTTGGTAAACATAGGTGTGCTGGTGTGGGTGGCACAGGCCTCCATGTTGGAGGGTGTGGTGTGATGTAGAACCACACATAGTGTGATTGACAACTACTTAACCTGTTAACATAAACTGTACAGAATTACAGCAGACTAAGTGGGCTGGGCCCACTACATCCACACCAAACTATATATACCAACTCCAGTATCACTGTACAGCTGTACAGTGGGGAAGAGGGCATTTACACATCTACTACTAATTTTGATGGAATAAATTTCCACAAGATGATTCCTTTGAAATGTTAGCATTTGCCAGTCAGTTCTTAGACAGATGACCTCCTGGGACATATATGTTCTGCAATCTGAAGTAGATCCCTTCACATACACACACACACACACACACACACACACACACACACACACACACACACACACACACACACACACACACACACTTACTTGGCAACACTGAGAGTAGAACCCTTACCTAGGTACTTATTGCTACTAATGTGTTTGGCCTTAATTGCACACACCACACAGCGTCTAGGATGAGGTGTGTCCTGAAATTTTTGTTAAGTGAAGAACATCACCAGGCCTTGTACAGTATGGTAATGGGGGATGTACTGGGTGTTAATGAACAATACATGGTATGATATACTGTCATATACACATTGACAAACACATAACAGTCATAGACACATCTGAGAGACCTGGGTTTATATATGCTAACTACCTTGTCAGAGACTCCATTCTGTTACAGATAATTTGCACACAGCACATGCATCATTGGGCTGGATATCATAATCAGTTACCTGTATGGTTGATGGTGACAGTTGTCCTTATACAGTGGACCTTGGGACATGTCCTGGGGGTAATATGGTGTAAAGACAGTATATCCAGCACCCACACCCCACATTGGATATTTTACTCACTGAAACCCATGATAATGTTCTGACATACCCATAATCACACATTAACCAGGACTGCAATACAACCCTTTTTATATCTAATCAGTGCTACTACAGGGATATGCATTTATTGGACATGCCACAGGGACATTAGGATGAGGGTTTGTTATGGCTCTCCTAATGTCAGCAACATCACTACCCCTTATAATGCCTGGCAAGGTGTACTGTATTTGGAGAATGTGGCCTCAGAATGCTGTATCCTACAAATATACACACTTGCACACATACACGCACTTGCCATGACTCAGAGGGTAACCCATGCCTATCTACCCATTTGTACAACAGTGTTATGCTGGTACTGCAAGCTCCAGGTAGCCCATAGGGTGAAGAGTGTAACAAGGTACATTTAATGTCCATTACAGCAGCAGCCATTTCTAACTATGGAATGGGGAGTGTAGTGGGTGAGAAGGCCCTCAGGGTATTATCAACTACAAGTTTAAAAACACACAGATACTGTTATTCTCAGTAATGTACACTGACATTTGTCAGTACTGGGGTCCATAGGTGCAGGTGTTCCTAGCTGTGTGCCAGGATAATGTCCATGGAGACATGAGAAGAGTAAGGCATGTGGGTATAGTGGTATCATGCCACCTAACATTTATCAGCAGGCCACCTATCAACTGATGCCAGTTGAGTGAACCCCAGGGTGACAGTTAAATGCAACATCCAATCATCTGGTTGTCTCTTGCAGAGGGCCAGTGAGGTGCTCCAACTGACATGTATGCAACATATATTACATAACATGGCCAGTGTCTGGGTTGGAGACCTATATCCAAGCATGTTCTGTTGACTGTGGTAGTCTAGTTGAGGTATCCATGGCATGTGGTGCATACAGGGTGGGGTTTCCTAACTGTGGCATGCATAACACAGCTGGGCAGACTTGTCAGTGTCCTTCAAGCATAGATTGCCTGTAAGCAGCCAAAATGGGTACCTGACATCTGCACATCTGTACAGAGGACAGACAGAAATCAGCTAGCCAACAGGTTATGCATAAGGATGAATATTTTGACAGATAGACGTCTGACACTGATAGGTATGCCACTACTACATGACAGCAGCCCTCAATGACATGTCCTATACACACAGTAGTCTACAGTTAATATTCACATATCAGATCAATATCCAGTAGCAAATGTTTAATAACACACAGCTCACACACTAAGAACACGATAGTCAGTTCTCAGAATCCAGCTTTGCATGCAGGGATGTATGGTTCCAGTACTACAATCTGCAATCTACTCTTACTTGGGAAAGCACTGCTAACAGTAGTAACATAATGATACAATACATGCAAGTGTGACTGCATATAACCTGGGATACTACCCATGTATGGAACACATACAAAGAGAAAAGATTGTTGTACTAGACATATATACTCAGGTGTCCCATACAGTATACTCACACCCCTTGCTACTGTAATGACAGCACATAGAAGCATGTTATGTACATGGAATTAAATACACTTACTAAAGATGTCATTACCCTGCTATTTTATCAGTCTGAAATGTGATCACTGGTTACCAAAGCTAAGCTATGCTTAGCAGGAGTAAGCATTACTTAAATGTAAATGCTAAGCAGATTTGCGCAGTGGTAAATGAAGTCTACATGGTGTAAGCGCTTATTCATTTAACCGTATGTTAGCAGGGGTTACCGTCGTGCAAACCCATGCAAACCCACTTAAAGCTGCTCAAAACTGCCTTAATCACTCTGTATCCAACAGTCCTTGTTCTGCCTAGCAACAAAAGAAACAGCCCTTGCAGGTCTTGTGCCCAGGACCCTATACACTACAGTCACAGCTGTTATCCACTACGCCATCAGAGCTGTTTAGATGTTTGTTGTTTTTTCAAATATATCTGTCAGTACACATACTGAATAGAAGTGAACAGCTGCTTTGACTTCTACAATTGTTTAGTATTTGTTAGTGAAATAGTGTTTAATCAGTATGCTGCTATAAATAAATATACAAATATCAGATAAATATGGTGGGATACATCAGGAACGGTATATACAACACTCATGTTTACACATAAGGATATGGCTATATATATATATATATATATATATATATATATATATATATATATACATGTACATACACACATATATATGTATACATATATTTATATACATCTGTAGATATATATATATATATATATATATATATATATATATATATATACACATATACATATACATGATTTTATATATATATATATATATATATATATATATATTAAATATATATATATATATATATATATATATATATATATATATATATATATATATATAAACATATGCCCATAACATGTAGTGGAGTCATACCTCAGCACCAATAGTCACAACCTCTTAGTGCAAGGGGATGTAATGCAAGTATTGCAGGTATAAATGTGGAATGTTGTTATAGTAACAGGGGTTGTGTTAACAGACATGTTGTGTGGGAAGTCACTTCTGATACTGACATATACACCATCAGTTACTGACAGACATAATCAGATCATCACAGCAAAGTACTGCATAAATCACAGTAATGATCCTGTAGAATACAGCAGAGATATGACCAATAAAAGTGGACAGTCAGAGACAATCTGGTCAGTCCAGAGGTATACACACAACTCTTTAGTGCAAGACGTGTGGACCAAGCCTGTCAAAGTGGATGTTTACAGCCATGCAAATGGGGATATCACAAAAATACTGGAATAGATAAGCTCACACAGTTGATGCATTCACACACTCCTGTCTGTCTTATCACATATTAACTGGAGGAGCAGAGGTCCCAAGCCCACATACTTTCCACTAGTTAGTGGCATGCATCCTCACAGCATCCCACTGCTTTTTCATAAATACACAACACTTATGGTGGCCAGGCAACAGTACATCTGGCAAATATCTGGACATAACATCACACTAGGTAAATACACTGAGGTGCTAGGCATGGCATAAAGCACTGTGCGAACTACAGACAGACTGCCATAACACTGATCCAAGTTTCCTATGGGGGAATACACATGTACTTGCAAATATAGCAGGCACTACAGGCATGTAACAGCACGGAGTAACGGACACCAGTGTGAAAGTGCATACCCACAATCAATCTGAACACAGTCACAGTCACATTATGGTAAGCCTAATTAATAGTACAGTATATGGACTGTGTGAACAAAACCATCCTCATATCTGCCACTCATACACTAACACTACATATACTGGGTCTTTACACAGTGTAGTCTGTTGCCTGACTGTGGTATGGGACATATGTCTGGCCGTACATACATGTAAGCTGATAGGGTACCATAAACAGCATGCAATGTCAGATAGAACAGGACCAGGAACAATGACATCTACCATAGTCTGTGCACAGGCCAAGTAACATATTCACAATACACACTCTGTCAACAATCACCATAAGTACACAGACCTCACTACTGTACAGACTACAACAGAATGTCCAGCTTTTGTTGTCAAATATAAGGCCTACTATACATAACATGTCCAGCAGTCTGATATCTCACTGGCTTGTTATCAGGTATGATGTCAGTAAATAATGATGTACTGTACATATGCACCTCTTACTGCATGACATATGGACAAAGGGTGATAGACTTGGGGGATGGACGCACAAACACAGGGCCAATATTGACATATTGGTGTGATAAACTGAGAAATTTCCCGGTGTAACAGGGTGAGCTGTGACATATCTCTTCTGAGGAATATGAAGTCAGTAATTCACATGGATGTCACCATGTACTGACTGCAATCATCAGCGTATGCTACTGCATTTCTAAAGATAGGAAATGTGTGAGTAACACACCACATGTAAGACTCCAAACTCTGGCCTGTCTGCAGATAGCCCAACAGGTGAGAGTTTCCTCAACCTCATAACACTGTCCGGAGTTTAAATCATGTAAAACAGCCATATCCACACAAAACCCTGTTAAACCAACATTACTTCAAATGTAGAACAGCAATACTTATATTCTGTCCCCATGTCTGGAACATCCTCCTCCCGTTTGTTGGTCTGTCTCCACAGTGTATGTTGTGAGAGGTTTTTCCAACTATCCTCTGTGATACTGTTTGTCAAACACCCACATGAAGTCCTGTTCACAGTGAAGGAAAAGGGCCAACACCCACATGAAGTGCTTAGTTATAGGAGTGTGTTTACATGCAATTGGCTATAGGAATGATACCACAGCTGTTCCACATGCAGTTAGCAAGTGGGGGACTGCAATTCATGCACAGGCCATCAGCTAATCACGAGCATTACTTACAAAACTCAAGCTGCTGTCCATGCAAAACAGATGTACTTTTCCACATCCACCAGAGAGGGGAAGAGAGAGAGAGAGACAGAGACAGAGACAGAGACAAAGTAAGAAAGGAAGGGAGTAAGAGAGTAACAGCCAAGCGTGTTTATGTATGATCCATGGGTGGAGAGTGGTATCTGGGTATTATAACGGTTGTTTACTAATCCATACTGTCACATAGTAATTTCACATGGCTGTGCACATTTGTGGCTGAGGATTGTCTACAACAACCTCTACAGTGTTTGAAAATTGTTGGCCTTGTAATGTGGATAATGGGACATATAGGTCCTCAATATAATGATGTAGCAAAACCCACACTCCAATGGATCCTGTCATTACACAATCACCCCAACACCCACACAGGATACTGATGACATACACATAAACACACACTTACCAGTACTGAATTTCAAACCCCTATCTGACGACGTACTGCTATTACAGTGCTACACAATTTTTGCACGTGCCACAGAGCTTACATCTGGGAGAGTTGTCCAAAGGTATCTTTGAAGGTGAGTGACATCAGCAACAGTGCTAAAGGAGGGGTAAGGGAAGTGTAGTCAGTGTGAATGTCCACAAAAGCAGGTGTTAATGAAGACACACAACCACATTACCACAGTTGGCAGGATCAGGATTAGAACTCCTACCTAACTAGTTTGTTACACTACACTATTACGCAGTTATCACAAGTGAGACAGAGCTTATATGGCTAAAACATGGCCAAAGGGTTATTTCAAGGTCAATGACATCAGCAGGTGTGCTAATGTAGGGCAATGGGAGGTGTAGTAAGTGTGAATGGCTTCAAAATCATTAATCTACACAGACACACACACACACACACACACACACACACACACACACACACACACACACACACACACACACACACACACACACACACACACACACACACACACACACACACACACACACTTGCCAGTACTGAGATGCATAGGTTCATTGCTTCACAGGTGTGTAGTAGGTGAATGGGCCTGAAGGCTGTACAAGGATAGGCAAAGGGAATACCTTGGCATCAGGCCACATAATAATAGTCTCCAGTGTGGCTCAGGGATGTAGTCCCTGGAGTGGTCCCCACAGGTGGGTATTGTATTTACCATCCACTCATCTGGGTTACTATTGTGGGTGGCCAGTGATGTGCTCTGCTTCCCATGTATGTGATCTATATTCCATAACATGGACAGTGTCTGGGTTGTGCACATGTCCCACACGCATGTTCATTGACATGTGGAAGTGTACTTGAGGTCTCTGGGGCATGTTGTGTGGACAGATTGTTATCTTCTGATGTAGTATAACTGACCTCATTTGGTTAGATCTGGCTATGGAACTGAGGTCATGCTTGCACCTACATTGACAGCATGATACAGGTATTCAGTGGAGTTACTGGCATCTGTCCAGACGGGGCATGTATATAAGGCATGGTATTCCCTTTGTGGGTTACATTTGCAGACTCTACAGTTGTTGCAGGTGTCCAGTGGGGAACATAGCAAAAGGGCCACTGTAAGCATTTATTTGCCTACTGCAGGGATGGAACAGGGTGCCATGTCCATTTATTTTATGGATAACACACACTCAGTCAGGAGATGTAACACATCACAGTACTTTCTAATGTCAGTGGCACTGTTGTGGTCAACAGGCATGTAGTCCACTGCAATCACACCAAGGTTACTATCTGTGAGGCAATATGCAGGGAACTACCAATATAGTGGTTGTTGCCTAGCCAAGTGTGTTTGTGTATGAGACATGGGTGGAGAGTGTTTTCTGAGTAATAGAAGGGCTGCCTATATTGTTCCCCAATCCATAATGCCACATGTAGGGCTATGGATAGTCTACACCAGCCTCTCTGGTGTTTGACATCTGTTGTCTTTGTAAGGTGGACATTGTGACATATACTAGGTCCTCAACCTAATAATTTAGCAAAACCCACCCCACCATGCATCCTGTTATTACACAATCACAGCAACCTCCACACAGCATACTGATGACAGACACACACACACACACTTGCCAGTACTGAGATTCAAACCCCTACATAGCTATGTATAGCTACTATAGTATACCGCATTTATCGTACACACCATGGAGCTTATAGGATGGATGCTGCCCCAAGGTACTTCTAAGGTGGGGAACATCACCAGCCCTTGTAAATACTGGCATTGGGTGATGTAGTGGGTGAGAGATCCCAAAAATAATTCTACCCTAAGCACACATTTACATTTGTCAGGAGTGAGGTTCAAACCTCTGTCTAACAATCTTTACGGACCATTATGTTACGCATTCACTACATGCACCACTGACCTGGCATGGTCTAGGGTTGGCAACAGGTACTTATAAGGTGGATGATATCTGCAGGACTGCTAAAGTCAAGCTCTGAGATGTGCTTTGGGTGTAAATGGTGGCAAAATCTTTGAGGTACACACACAAACACATGCCACAGATGAGATTCAAACCCATACCTATGTAGTTACTGCTATTACATTGCTCCACATATATGGCTCGTGCCATGGAGCTTACATGTTGGAGAGCTCTCCACAGGTATTTTTGAAGGTGAGTAACATCAGCAGCAGTGCTAAAGGAGGGTTATGGGGAGAGTAGTAAGTGTGAATGTCCATAATATCAGGTATTAGCAAGGACACACACAATATCTCACACACACACAGTTTCACAGTTGCCATGTCTGAGATTAGAACTCCTACTTAACTAGTATGTTACACTACAGCATTACACAGTTATTGCACACACCACAGAGCTTATAGGGCTAGTTGTTCTCCAAAGGGGTATTTCAAGGTGACTGACATAGTAGGCTTGCTAAAGTAGGGCAATGGGAGGTGTAGTGACTGTGAATGGCCTAAAAATCATTAATCTCTACACACACACACGCACACAGACACACACATGCACACACACACACACACACACACACACACACACACACACACACACACACACACACACACACACAGAGTTTCACAGTTGCCATGTCTGGGATTAGAATTTCTACCTAACTAGTATGTTACACTATAGCATTATACAGTTATCGCATGCACCACGGAGCTTATAGGGCTGGCCCTTGTCCAAAGGGGTATTTCAAGGTGACTGACTTCAGCAGGCTTGCTAAAGTAAAGCAATGGTAGGTATACTGACTGTGAATGGCCTTAGAATCATTATCTCTACAGGCCCACAGAGTTTCACAGTTGCCATGTCTGGGATTAGAATTCCTACCTAACTAGTATGTTACACTATAGCATTATGCAGATGTTCTTTGTGTTTCACTGTTGCAGTCATCACATTTGGGTTATCTGCTTGCAGTAGCCCTCATTTGGCCTGATTAACAAAGTTTTGGGTCCTGCATCGGTTGCTGTCTCTTCTTCCATGACATCAGGTCATCAGGGGTATAAAACATGCAGCTGATGCCATTACATCAGTCTTTCTTGCTGTGTGGTGCCAGAAGCAGAAGCAGTTTGCAAATGCCGGTCGTCCAACTCCTGAAATTTTCATTTTCAAGTTTCAGAACCAAAGTCTTCAACTAAAAGCTAAGTACCCCATTAGGGAAACTTTTTCTTGCTCTTAACCGATGTCAGTAAAAGTTAATAATTGCATTACTTGTGGAAAGCAAATACCTCATAAAGATTTTCATCCGTACTGTATTCCTTGCCTAGGCCCTGACCACGATGTACCTCCCTGTTGGTTTGTGCCTTATTTAAACCATGAACTACCCGTCGTTGGTATATTTTCACTTCTAAATATTTTGGTGCTCAGTTCAATTATCCTGATATGTCTTTAGTAAGCCATCCAACTACCGACATTCAGAAAAAATGCAAAGATAAAGACAGAGACAGGCCTCCTAGGTTCAAAGCTGCCGACGATGCTTCTCCTAAGCCAGTCACCAGTTCGCCGGTACTCAGGGAGGTGCTTTCGCAGCCCCTTATACCCACTATTTCAGATTTGCAGGCCTCTACTGAGACCCATTCGAAGTCCGGTATGCTGTGAGATGCTTCAACTGTGGAACCTGCGGATGTATCTACCTTTGATGGGTCTGGAGCCGCTGTGCAGACACCAGCTTCTAAGGGTGTATTCAGGCCTACTGACTTGCGTATTAAACCGATGCCATCTTCTTCTTCTTTAAGGCCTAAATCTTGAACCATGCCTAGAAAACTGATGCCCAGACTGCATGGTCAGGCCTCTATTTCTAAAAAACAAATGGTATGAATGGCTGAAGACCTTATTACTTTAATTAGGGGAAGCCAACCTCCCCCCTCTAAGAGATCTAGGACTGAGTTTGCTTATGATACTTCTGACTAGGATTCTGAATTTTCTGTTTCCTCTGATGACCAGGACTTACCCTTATCTACCTATGAGGATTCTGATGCTGAGAACTCCATTCCCTCTGCTTCTACCCCAGAGGATTTCTTTTTTGTGAAACCGTGCATACTCTCAGGGTGCATTTTTGTTGGGAAAGTCAGGATTTCTCTGATTCTAAAAAGAGGCTTAGGGATTTCTTACTCCTGCCCCAGCATAGGCCTTTAGCCATACCTCCTGTACTAGACATTGTTGATGATGCCTTTTCAGAATCTAGCTTGGCCCCTGACTCTTTACCTCCTGCTCCCAGAAAACCTGATAGATATTACAGGGTCTCTGACTCTTACAAGTTCCTTTTTAAAAATCCTACTCCTGATCCTGAGACAATTTCACAGGGACCTAAGGGCATTAAAGCTACTACTGCCAAAAATCCTTCCCTCTCTGATAGAGACTCCAGGGTACTGGATAGATGGGGTAAGAAGGTATACACATCTGCAACTTTGGCCATTAGAACCTTAAACTGTCAGTTTCATATGTTAAAGTATCAGCAGCATATTATTGGATTCCTTAAATAGAAAATGATGTTGATTCCTGATTCTGCTGAAAAAAAGAATTTACAGGATTTATTGCATTCAGCTGAACAGGTTGGAAAACATACCTTGCAATGTGGTTTTGATTCACTAGATGCTTCTTGCAGGGCTGCTGTAACTGGGTCTTACTAAGAAGGCATGCTTGGCTTAAGGAGCAATCCTTGCCAGATCATGTTAAAGCGAAATTACTGGATGCTCCCTTAAACCAGGACTGCCTGTTTGGCAACAAGGCAGAAGAAGTTCTTAAAAAGATGGAGGAAAAAGCTAAATCCATGTAAACTGTTAAAGATTTTTTATAAGTACAACCTCCAAGGTTAATAGGCATTGGCCTTCCAAGAATTGGTCCTTTCTTGCCTCTTCCAGACCTTCTCAGTCCAAACCCAGATTCAGCAGAGCTCCCAGGCTTCAGTCCCAGGGTACACACAGGACTAAGCAGAGGGGGGCCTCCACTTCCAAATCTGGGAGTAATAAAACTCTCCCCATGGTAAACTGTCTCAATGACTTATTTTTATAACTTCCAAGCACTTCTCAACTGACTGCCCCTTTGGGGGGAAAGATTGCTCTTCATGCCAAGAACTGGGAAATCATTACCCAGGACAAATGGGTTTTAACTATTGTCTCCCAGGGATACAGATTTCACTTCCATATATTACCAACACCAAGCGGGTGGCCAGCTCTACCCCCAAATCAGTGGGCAGAGGCCCAAAAGAAAGTACTTTCTCTCTTAAGCATGAGGGCTATTCAATTGGTACCAGAAGAGGAAAAGGGACAAGGTTTCTACTCAAGACTTTTCCTGGTACCCAGAAAAGACAATTCATGGCATCCTATCCTGGACCTGTCTACTCTAAACACCTTTTTGGTGAATCCAAAATTCAAGATGCTGACTCTTAACCAGTTGCTCCCTATGCTAGGCAAAGATGCCTGGTTGGCAACACTAGATTTAAAGGAAGCATACCTGCACATCCCAATCAGGGAATCTTGCAGAAGATGCTTATGCTTCAAAGCAGGCTACATGCACTATCAGTTCTCTGCACTGCCCTTTGGCTTATCTACTGCACCAATGTTATTCACAAAGTGCCTAGCTCCAGTCATTGCATTTTGCAGGCAAAGAAATATTCAAATATACCCATGCCTGTACGATTGTCTAATTCAGGCAGAAAGCCAGGACATACTTTTGAATAATCTGGCCTTTGTATAAAAGGTACTAACTTGTCTGGGATACACCATAAATGAAATGAAATCACACCTGGTACCCTGTCAACAAATTATATTCCTGGGAGCAAGCTTGAATACAACTTCCCAGATGGCTTTCCTCACGCCGGAGAAACAAATTCATTTGACAACCTACTTCAAACAAGTGGCCACAAAAACCCTGCTATCTGCAAGGCAAATACTACAAGCCTTAGGGTTCATGTCCTCCTGCATTCTTCTAATTCCATATGCAAGACTGCATATGAGGAAACTACAATGGTATCTAAAAAGCCTATGGTGTCAACATTCTCAGGATCTAGAAGCAATGATTCCTATCATACCTTGACTACGCCTAGAGTTCCTTTGGTGGGCAGAGGCCTGCCACCAAAACAAGGGACTACCATTTACACTACCCCCTGCAGCCCAAACCCTAACAACAGATGCATCAGACTATGCATAGGGGGCTCACCTGGCAGGGAGTGCATTCAGGGCAAATGGAACCCAAGTCAAATACACCTGCATATCAATCAAAAAGAACTGTTAGCTATACAGAATGCTCTGACATCCTTCAAGGACCACATTCTTCCAGGACAATTAATGGTAAAGGCAGACAACACCACTGTTATGTGGTACATAAACAAGCAAGGGGATACCTATTCTTATCCCCTCTGCAGACTAGCTATGACATTGTGGAACACAGCCTTGAGCTACCAAGTGCATCTGCAAGCTCAATTCCTGCCAGGAAAACTAAATACACTGGCAGACGGACTAAGCAGAAACCTCATGGACCCCCACGAGTGGAAACTGAAACCAAGGATTTTCAACATGCTGACAAGCAAATGGGGGAGCCCAGATACAGACCTGTTTGCATCCCCCCAGAGCTATCAATTGGAAACATTTTGCACAAGGACTCCCCACAAACAAGCATGGAAAGTGGATGCTCTGTCCTTCAGCTGGAAAAACCTATCAGTTTATGCCTTTCCTCCTCTGTCTCTGCTCTCCAAAGTAGTACTAAAGATCAAACAAGACAAACCAAGGATGATTTTGATTGCACCTGACTGGCCATGCCATCACTGGTACCCCCTCTTGCGCAGTGTGTCACAGTTGGCCCCATGGCACCTGCCTCAGACTCCTACTCTGCTGTCTCAGCAGGAGAACCAGATTCTGCACCCTCAGCTTCAAACTCTGAACCTAGCAGCCTGGCTAATTTCCTAATCTCTCCTTTACCATCCCTCAGTAAACCAGTGATGGATATCATTTTAGAGAAAAGCACAGCAGCACCTAATTCACCTCAGATTTTACAATACTTAACTGAGATGCTTCACAAGGTCCTGTCTTTTTCCTCCATCAAAATTCATGTCTTAGCCATTTCAGCTCATTATAACACAGAACCTCCCCTCTTCTCTCATCCACTGCTCAAGCAGTTCCTCAGAGGGGCCAAAAATTTAAGACCACCCAGGAGAGCTCCAACTCCAGCCTGGGAGCTTAACTTTGCATTGGAGAAACTCACTCTCCCTCCTTTCAAGCCAGCTGCTACTGCATATTTAAAATGTCTTTCTTGGAAAACAGCTTTCCTTTTAGCAATCACTTCAGCTAGAAGGGTATCTGAATTACAGGCCCTTATGGCAGTTTAACCTTTCATTATCTTTCATGTGGACAGGGTGTCCCTCAGAACCAATCCCTCCTTCATGTCCAATGTGGTATCCAATGTGGCTCTTAATCAGTCCATCCATTTGCCAACCTTCTTTCCTTATCCACAGAACAAAAGGGAACAGATACTGCACTCCTTTGATGTGCAGAGACAACTTAGATTCTACTAGGACAGGACTAAACCTCAAAGGAAATCTGAACAACTGCTTGTGGCATTTGCTGTAGGGACAGAGGGGAAGGCTATTTCAAAGCAAACCATTTATAAATGGATAGGCCATTGCATTCGTTTCTGCTGTAAGCACCATGGAAAACTTGAAACACAAAAACTGAAGAGATAAAGCTGGAAGCTGCCCAACCAAAATGCAAACAGTCGCACAAATCAGATGTCCTTAAACGATTAGCTTAACACAGTTTTATTCGTGTTTTTGGAACCGACTATGCGTTTCCTTCCTCAGAGAAACAGACAAGGCAAAAATGAATCAATAATAAAAAAACAGTCAGACCCAACCCTTTCATTTAAAAACCTAAAAGTGTCATGTGATGCTAATTAAATTTTGCAACACTTGACTTTAATTAACTAATCCAATAAAAAGTCTTAAAAATATATATATTCTCATAACGAACATTGCATCGCAAATTGTTTCAAATAATTAGAGCAACTCTGCGGTTTATCTGTATACATGAATAATTATTATTATTGTTAAAATATTCAGTAATATACGGTTCAATGAACCGAGCTGTTTATCACATTTAATAACTCCATTAAAAATCAAATACACTGAACTTGTTGTACAATACATCTTGAATCAATACTTCAAATAATAACTCTATTACAATAATGACTCTATTAAAAATATGTAATCTCGCCCAACAAAACGTGCGGAAGACCTCGAAAATCAACTTTCGAAGGCTATTAACACAAAGAGTAACTACCTACTAAATGTAAAATACTAAAATACCTTAAAACTAGGGGTTCCTTCCAACTAATAGCTGCATAATAATAAAGCCCGCAAAAATAAATAAGCTCTGTCAAGCTAATCCAGGACCACTTTAACCAAAGCCATGCAGCATTAAAGCACCCATCCAGTAAATAAGGGCATCTTTATCTGTTGCATGAAAGTTTTTTTAAAACACTAGCAATGGATAAATGCTCATTAAGACCTGGGGGGAATGTGGTTCCAGTTCTAATTTGCCAACTTAATTCTTCTATTTCTAAACTAATTTGCCATGGTCCAACAAAAGGGGCATCATCCATCTTTTTCAGCACTATAAAATCAAACTTGTGATTCGGGAATTCCACAATGTGGCTAGCAAGTGCATTATTAGTATCCCCTTTTGAGATAGCATAATAATGCTCATAAATGTGCTGTTTTAATTTGCGCTCAGTTTTCCCTATATAGAACGCTTGGCATGCTGTGCACGTCGCTACATACACTAGAGCTTTAGTGTTACAATTATATTTGCCCATTAGCTTGTACTGAATTTTATTAACTAGTGCTGTAGTTCCTACCTTGATATACTTACATTGTGCACAGCAGCCACACTTGCTCATCCCTACAGTGGAACTCCTCATTTTAGATCTACCAGTTTCTAAAAGTGTTTTCAGATTGATCCCCCGCCTAAAAGTGATAGCTGGTGGGCCATTACAGATATTCTGAACATTTTTGTCATTTGAGACCAACATCCAATTTTTACTCAAAATGTCCCTTATAAAATGATGGTCTATTGAAAAGGTACATGGAAATCTGAGATTGTTATTCGATTGACTAAGTTGGATGCTGCCTGCACTATTGCCCCCTAACTCACTATTTTGGTTAATGACATAGTGAGAAGATAAAATAGGGCTAAAGTGTCCCGTTCCACGTTTATACTAAACTTCTTCTGTAACTTCTTTTATTAATTTTGTCGGGTAACCCCTATTGCTAAACATACCACCTAACTTCCTGCATTCTGAATGGAAGTCATTATCATCAGTTACCATTCTCGCCGCCCGCACCATTTGCCCTTTAATGACTGCTTTCTTTTGATGGTGCGGGTGGCAACTTGAGAAATGCAGGAAACCATTGGAGTATGTTGGTTTTCTGTAGATGTTGCTCTTGAATCTCCCATTCAAACAATCCTTATGGAGCATGATATCCAAAAAACTGATTTCAATGTGATTGAAGCTAAATGTGAACTCCAAAAAGTTAGTTAGATTAGTTATGGATTCAATGAATTGAGGAATACTATCCGAATGCCCCTTCCACAGAATGAACATGTCATCCTGGTACCGAGTGTACCAGGTGGCATAAGTTCGAAACATGGGATTTTGAAACAATAATGTGTTTTCCCATTGCGCCAGGACACAATTAGCGTACGCCCCTCCACAGGGTGAACCCATGGCTACCCCTGATGTCAGTGTATAAATCCGGCCTTCAAATTTGAAAGTGTTGTTGCAAAGAATAAGCTCCAAAAGTGTCTCAACCAAATAAATGATTTTATCATTGACTTTTCTATCAAACAGGAAGTCCCTAATCCACTCCAGGCCTATGTTGTGTGGTATCACGGTATATAAATCCTTTATATCAACCGTGAGGAGCACAAGGGTTGGATCAAATTGGATTTTATTAATAGCATCTAAAAAACTCCAAGAATCCTTGCAGATGTGTTTTTCCCTTGCTAGCAATGGCTTAAGTAAGGTGTCAATGTACTTAGCACATGCACTAGTAATGGATCCTCTACCATCAACAATAGGCCTGAAGGGTGGGTCATTGGTGGACTTGTGAATTTTAGGTACTCCAAAAAAGACTGGTAACCTAGGTGATGTGATAGTTAAATAACTGTACAGGTCAGTGTCAATATACTCCTCCAGGAACAAATCTTCCAAGACATTTTGGATCTTCCTGTGAGCTATATTGATTTCATTGACACTGATCTCCTGATAAGGCCCTTGCTCTAAGTGTGTTGAAATTTTCTCAACATAGGCATAATGGTCCATAAAAATGAGCCCATTCCCTTTGTCCGGTTTCATCACTCTAATGTTAGAGTCAGAGGCTTCCCTACCAGGGACAAGGATATCCTAGAAGCTGCTACATGGAGTTCTGTACATACTTTCACCAAGCATTACCATTTGACAATTTTCTCTAAGTCCAGAGCTGGCTTTGCCACTGCAATCTTGCAGGGCCTTATAGCTGGTCCTAATGTTATCTAAATTCCACCTCCCATCCTTAGCTTTGGGAATCTACCCAAATATGATGACTGCAACAGTGAAACACAAAGAACATAGTACAGCTGTGTACACTTACCATAAATGTAGATGTTCGAGGGTATTCACTGTTGCAGTCCTGATTACCCTCCCTCCAGCCCCCTGACTTATTTTGGCTATACCTCTACTCTACTTTACTACACTTAAAAGCTTTTTGGTGTATTTGCTTTTTTGTTGGAGGTATAACCTTATATTTTTATATATTTAATTGCTTCTCATTAGGGGGGCACCTGACATCTGGGGCAAGAAAAACTGATGTAATGGCGTTGGCTGCATGTTTTATACCCCTGATGACCTGATGTCATGGAAAAAGAGACAGCAACCAATGCAGGACTCAAGACGTTGTTAATCAGGCCAACTGAGGGCTACTGGAAGCAGATAACCCAAACGTGATAACTGCAACAGTGAATACACTCAAACATCTACATTTATGGTAAGTGTACACAACTGTACTTTCTCACATGCGCCATAGAGCTTATAGGGCTGGCCCTTGTCCAAAGAGGTATTTCAAGGTGACTGACATCAGCAGGCTTGCTAAAGTAGGGCAATGGGAGGTGTAGCAACTGTGAATGGCTTCAAAATCCTTAATCTCCACACACACACACACACACACACACACACACACACACACACACACACACACACAGACACACACACACACACACACACACACACACACACACAGTTGGCATGTCTGGGATTAGAACTCATACCTAAATAGTATGTTACACTACAGTATTACACAGTTATCGCACATGCCACAGAGCTTATAGGGTTGACTCTTCTCTAAAGGTGTATTTCAAGGTGACTGACATCAGAAGGCTTGCTAAAGTAGGCCAATGGGAGGTGTAGTGACTGTGAATTGCCTCAAAATCATTAATCTTCACACACAAACACACACACACACACACACACACACACACAGAGTTTCACAGTTGTCATGTTAGGGATTAGAACTCCTACCTATCTAGTATGTTACACTACAGAATTACACAGTTGCCGCATGCACCACGGAACTTATAAGGGTGACCTTTCTCCAAAGGGGTATTTCAAGGTGACTAACATCAGCAGGCTTGCTAAAGTAGGGCAATGGGAGGTGTAGGGACTATGAATGGCCTCAAAATCATTAATCTCCACACACACACAAACTTTCACAGTTGCCATGTCTGGGATTAGAACTCCTACCTAACTAATATGTTACACTTTATCATTATGCAGTTATTGCACGCACTATGGAGCTTATAGGCCTGGACCTTGCCCAAAGGGGTATTTCAAGGTGACTGATATCAGCAGGCTTACTAAAGTAGGGCAATGGGAGGTATAGTGACTGTGAATGGCTTCAAAATGCTTAACCTCCACACACACACACACACACACACACACACACACACACACACACACACACACACACACAGGTTCCACATCTGGGATTAGAACTCCTACCTACTTAGTGTGTTACACTATAGTATTATGCAGTTATTGCACACACCACGGAGCTTATAGGGCTGAGTTTTGGCCAGAGGGTTATTTCAACGTGACTGACATCTGCATGAGTGCTAACGTGGGCAATAGGAAGTGCAGTGTGTGTGAATGGGCTATTCCTCTGGAAACACACACAACATTCAGTCACACACAATTTTACATTTGACAGGACTGGGTATACAAATGCTAGATGAATACTGATTTGTACTATCATGTTACACAGTTATCACAAGCACCACAGACACTATAGGGCTGAGGGCTACCAAAAGCAAATGTCTACAGTGATTGACATCAGCACATCATGTGATATTGGCCAATTGGATGTGTGGTGGGTGGGACAGGCCTCATGATTGAAATCTCTTTGTCACTGTCTGTCTCTCTCTCTCTTCCCCAAATCTCTGTGTGTGCATGTTTGACCTATTATAGTGTGCTGGCCTTGGATATGTGTGAGTATTGCTATCCAATGTGTGTGCAAAGCATGAATGGTGTGCAATGTGGTGCGTGTGCACAGACATCTGTGACTGACAGATATGTATAGTCCACTGTTGTTGTCAGATATGGGCTTCATTTCTCTTAAGTGTGGGAGCATGCCCAGTATGACCTTCTGTATTGAGTGCGTGAATCCATTCCAGGTAGGTTGTACTCCAGTGCAGAATTTTGTGTTCTACACCTACAGCTAGTAACCTGTTTCTGCAGGATATCTGTAGATAGGTTGACAATATAGAATCACAATCGGCGAAAGATATTGGGATACTGTAACTATTGTGTCTGTGCTGCTTGTGTTACATGGTTGGTGTTAGCAGAAATATTCAGACATATGTACTGTTTGACATTGTGATGTATTGTGTCATCAACTACTGACAGATATACTTATTTGCTCACAGTTATTTCCTGGAAAATACAAGATGAATGAAGCTGTGTCCAGTACTGTGGTCTATACCCTACATATTCTTGCACACTCATGCCATTCTGGAGGGGTAGCTGCAGACACTTGCTGATGGGTTTATGTAAATGGTCCAGCACCTTGGTACTGTGGTGGCTAAGGATCCCCTGCTTGTACATCTATCGACATAACAGAATGGCCATATCCTGCTGTGGCCATACATCTCAGCTGTACAGATTCACCCAGGTTACCCAGAGGCAGGGCTCATATATATGGTCAGTTCCCCTTCACATTGTGGTTTACAAGCAGGTTTGTAGCCACCCATTACTGAGTTTGCAGGCAGGGGTAGTATGGGCACACATCAGAGTTTCAGACTTCACACACTCCATGGCATCCATGCTTCTACACTCCCCACTCTGTTAGTCTATCCCCTTCCTAACATTATGTGAGTGATATCTGAGAAGTATCCCTATAGTTGTCCCTTCATCTCAGTGGTATTTAGGGGTTGGTACACAGTTTATGCAGTAGGACATGGTGGGCATGCTACTGGGATTTGTCGACATGGCCTTGCATTTGTATTCTGTGGACTGTGTTTTGTTGTTAGTTGGGACCCCATGAGATAACATACATTGGCAGTACTGGTGAGGCACAGACCTTTGACAGAGGACTGTAGGGCATTTGGTAGTGATGCAGGCCATCTGTAGCAAGTCAGTGCATTCTGTCACTCCTACAGTTCCAGGCTGCAAGCCACGGGATTCTCCTGGGGTGACAGGGTAAGTGTACGAGGTGTTAATGGTAATAGTTCCTGTCCATAATAATCCATTGTTCTGGATGCTGGTAAGGTGCTGATTACAGCTAGGGACACACTTGCGTGGGACATCTCTTCAGCATGCTGCATTCTGTGGGTATTCCCATATGGAAGTGGGGGTCATACTGTACTCATTCCCAACAGCAGGGATATGACCTGTGATAAACCTGTGGCTGATGGTGGGGTAAGCTGAGTGCCTATGTGATACTGAAGCTTCTTGCAGTTGACTCACAGATATAGCTGGGACATTCCACTTATGCTGCCTTGTGCAGGGACTCTCATTACTTCATAACTGTGCCTTTTGTGGTCTGCCAGTGATTGGCCAGACTACATCACTATTCCATACTACACAGACAACTAATGTGCTACTAACCTGAATGTACAATTCCAAAGGTGTGTGCAGTTGACGGTTACATTTTATGTACCCTGTCTAAGGTACTTCCACTTGTGTACTGTGTGTATGTCTGGGCCCACATTCATGGCATGTCATCTTTCAGATGGTGACAGATATTGACATCTGAACAGTGAGTATGGATGACTGCTGACTTGGGTCTTGCTGGGATGCATTGTGGTTGGCACTGCAGTTATCAGAACATGGCCCTGTCATCAATAGTACTGGCCATAGGCCACTGAGACACAACCCTCCATGTCCACATGCCGACCACTTCCACACAATATACAACACACAACAACCTAACACACAGACCCCTGCATAGGTTCATAGGTAGGTACTAGGCTATTGGCCCAAGAGCCTATGTAAGCCTAGCCAATGAGGTTCTCTGGCTTGTAAACCTGCAACAATCTATCCTGTAAAATGGGCCAGCTCAGTTAATCTCTGCTCCACTGTTATTAAACCCACACATACATGTTACTGCATTTCTACATAGGATTGTGGGGGGGGGGGGGCACACCTGGCAACTGTAAACATTTGCTATGACTGTACTGGTATTTCAGGTACTCTGTTGGCTTCCATTTCATTTTGTATTCTGACCTATCATGCAGACTAGAGGCATATCAGTAGAGTACAGATCTTAGGTTTTTTTACCTACATTTCAGTTTCAGACTTCTTACCCTTCAGAACTAACATACAACTGCCTGACCTGTTGAAGTCTGTCTGTGTAGGTCTGGAGGTGGGATGTTCTCCATTGCCATCAATTGGAGGCCTTAGCACAGCCTTTCTTTATGGTCATCTACACCTGTCCTGCTGGCTGAGGCTGTTGTTGGGTATGTGAGCCTCACTGACATGCATGTGTGTGTCCTATGGACACACATTTGGCTACCACATGTAATGCAGTGGGATTTGTCACCTTGTCTAGTACTGCCTACTTTGTTGACACCAGTATTTGTTATGGATTTCATGCTGCCCATATAGGTGTCCACTATCTGCTGCCATCCCATTCAGCCACCGATTCCCTTGCATGCTCACGTCCATACCATAGATACAACTAGCAGAACATACTACTCCACTCAGCAGTTGATAGGAAGAGTGACTTACCTTGTGGCTGTGCCAGTATTGAGGATGGTGCTAGAGGGCTGACTATGTCGGATGCACATAGTACACTCCCTATACATGGTAAAGCACAGGTACTATCATGTTTGGCATCCCTTTTACTGTATGTGTGAGTCAGAGAGAGGTGTCATTCCCTGGGTTCCTACCATGTCAGTGTATGTGCTATGCGTTGCCTTTTTGCCAAAGCCTGGGCACACTGGGCATGCCTCCTTCTGTCTGCATGGGCAGGCTCAGGTTGTTCCTCCTGCGAGTCCCTCTGTGCCTGTTGTGGCCTTGGCAATGGTGGGGGGCTGTGTGGCCCTGCCCCATGCTTTTCCTGCTGCAGCTGTTTCTGCAGGATCATATTATGTAGCATGGCACATACAATGAAAATTTGTGTACATGTAGCTGGAGAGTACTGCAAGGCTCCACCAGATATGTCCAGGCACCAGAACTGTGACTTGAGCATCCCAAACACACGCTCTATTATGATTCTGTTTGTGTGTGTGCCTCATTATGGAGTTTTTCTTTGGGTGTGTGTGCACTTCTGAAGGGTGTCATCAGCCACAGCTCCAGTTTGTAACCAGCATCCCCCACTAGGTGGCCATATGGGATGTCCCCACTGGCAAATCTCTGGTACAGCTGTGTCATATGCCAAATGTGGGAGTCGTGATAGCTTTCAAGGCTGCCAGCGCACACATTCATGATAATGCCCTGGGCATTGCACATGACCTGGCAGTTGATGGAGGGGAAGCCCTTGTGGTTTATGTAGACCCTATCCCGCTCACCAAGTGGTGCTTTATGTGTATGTGCGTGCAGTCTATAGCACCCACTACCTCAGGGTATTCTGATATTTGGTAGAAAAGATGCATATTGCTGGTCAACGCCTCATGGGTGTTGAGAAAATATATGTGCTCTTCAGCATGTGCTGACATGGCAACCAGGAACTGGTGGAGTATCCTGGATGCTGATGCCTGTGAGATCCCCATGATATCCTCAGTTGGCCTTTGGAAGGTACCCGTGGCTAGTATTCTTAAGCCTACACATACCTTGTATCCACTGGGGTGTGTTCCCCTCTGTTGGTTCTGTGTGTGAGGCATGGCCGGCACAGCTAAACAATTTGCTGTAGGATGTCCCTGTCCACCCTATAGCGCTCCACTATCTCCAGCTCATGTAGCCCCTGGTAGGATACCCTAGGTCTGTACATTCTTCTCTCCTTCTCCTCACTGTGGGTTGGTTGTCAGCATTCTCATCCTCACCACCCTCTGCCTCTTCCACATATTGATGTATGAGAGTGATAGCAGCCCCGATCATTTTGTTAGTTTTGTCAGGTAATATTTCCCCCATCTGTGTACACCTGTAGTATAGAGCTTGTGGGAAAAACCTAGTTTATAGTAGTGTGTTGGGCTGGGCTGCTGCCTGTGTAATTGGCTGATTCTGATACATCTCACCTGCCAGCTATGCTAGTTCTCCTTGATTGCCTTCCTACTGATGTTTTCCCTTCCCATTGCCTTCCCGTTTAAGCCTCAAGGCACGCTGGGCATACTCAGTGCTCAGATGTGAACATAGCTGCTATTTCCTGTTTTTTTTTTTTGTTTGTTTGTTTCAAAGCCGGTACACATCATGTACACCCATTTAGGCAATGTAAACACTGCTAGGCAGCCTCAGACACCCCCCCCCCTTCCTTAGCTGTGCTTAGCTAAGGGCAAACACGGGCCACAGAGCTCCAATAAGCTTACAGCATGCTTGACACTCCCCCTTATGAGGTCATCTACCTCTTATGCCTATACCATGGTGTTGTTTCACCTACATGGATGGGTACAAGCTAACACTGAGGGGAAATCTGTGATTCAGTATCAATCCCCTCATTTGCATAAAACTGAATGGTAATGCATGGTTACAAAACTGACACTCAGCCTTCCCCCTTAGCAACCACTATTCCATGGTATTGTTGTCTTATGCATGCCATTGACTATTAGGACAGAATGCTGATTTTGGTTTAAAAGCTTATTTCCAACTTTATTTATTATTTTCAGGCCAATCCCATTTGTGCACCACTGCCCTATGCTTAAATTACCGAAATCGGCCAAAAATAAATAAAAGTTATTTTTTATAATTTTGCAACTATTTGCCATGCCAATGGCCATATACACAAATTCCATCATACACACACACACACACACACACACACACACACACACACACACACACACACACACACACACATACACACACACAGAGCACACACAACACACACACACACACACACACACACACACACACACACACACACACACACACACACACACACACACACACACACACACACACTCTCTCATGCTCTCAAACACACACACACACACACACACACACACACACACACACACACACACACACACACACACACACACAGAACCTCCTTAAATTGGAAAGCCTGCAAATTTTAAATAAATAAATAACTTTTATTAAGGACTGTCATACTGAATTGAGTGCCTTAGTGGAACAGATTGTGGCATGCAGGCCACAAAATGGACAAGCTTTGTTGTATATCTTATATACTGTCTCAAAGTTTTCTTCCCTGATGCCTTGAAATTAATATCGTCTGGCTGCTCATATCTGTCCAAAAATATTTACCATCTTTTGATCTGTCCACTAGTTTCAGATGACAGCCTACTATGTTGCCATGTAATAGGTTATTAATCCTTTTGTTATTTTCAATACCTTTTGTAGAATCTAAGGAATAGGATCAAAACAGGTATCTAGATTTTATGCTTTTTTCCTTAAGTCTTATAATTAAATTAAATGAATCCATTTGCTAAGATCCTGTTGCTCTGTCATTCTAGGTTATTCCCACCTGTAAGTACCACCTAACCAATTATTTCACTCCTAGTCAATATTTTGATAAAGACATTACTCATGCTAAGTAACATAGCCCATGGAAGGAAAGTAACTGTACATTTTATCATGGCTTCTCTACAAATAAAGTTGACTATCACCTTCTCAAACCATGTTGTCAAGAAATTACAAGCAGATCATCTCTTACAATGGCATGAGGTAACCTTGGGGATTTATGCTAGCTCATATACAGAGGGTGGTAGTGAGCACCAGGTAGGTATTTTAGTACTTGATGTGTCCTGACCATGGGACTAGGACTCGTACAAAAATGGTCCAAAATTTTATGAATGAACCTCACTAATGCTTTAGTTGTTTTCACGTGAGGTTATACACCTGGTCTTAGTGTTCCCCTTTTTGCCATCACCTGATTGCATTTTTTTCCACAGGTTCTTCTGCCCTTCAGTAAACTCTTCTACTAACACATCTTTTTTTACCTGTACATTTAGCTGGGTTCATACTGATTTTAATGTTTATATAAACAGAGGCTTACTTTGTTCAGTGTTTCTGCATTTGGTATCCAGAGTTTGTCACACCTCTTAACTGTACATATTTTAGAGGAATGTTTCTATTTTCAGGCATGATTTACCCCTTCACTAAATGTACCTATTGTTGGAAGATCATTTGTATTTTCAGGCTTAATTTACAACTCCACACAATTTTTGCCCCCCCCCCCCCCCACACACACACATATACATGTACACAATGTTGACTTTGTCGCAGTTACTACCATTTCCTGTTTCCTCCCTTGCTGTGTAACTCCAACTTAACTTCAATGCTAGTTTCCTACTGAAGGCTGCAGAGAAGCTTTGTGGGGCAACTGATTAGATATTTCCCATTCCACCTGTTTCTCCTTAATCTGGGGACTCAAAGTTTCATCATGCTGTGACTTTATCAGAGTTAGATTTTCTACACTAAATTCACTTTGCAGGTAATCCATAACTTCATTTTCTAATTCTTTAACTTCTCAATTACTTTTTTCTACTCTCCCCTTTGTTTTACTAGTTTTTGTATTGTAAAAATTCCCATATCCTGATGCCTTTGCTTGTATTTCTCTTCAAATATCTTTGGAGCTACTTTTTTGTATTGCTCAATATTGCTTTCTTCTTTGCATAAATATTGCACCATATTAAATCTCCTTTTCTTTCCCATGTCCATATTTCTTCTTCAGATGTCTCCTGCTCCAACTGTTTTCCTTAATTTGGGGATTCATTGTTCCATCGTGCTGTGACATAACCTGTGTTAGACTTTCTACACTAAATCCTTCCCTTCACAAGTATTCCATGACTTCAGCTTCTAGTTGTTTAACTTCTACTTTACTAATCTTCTGTTCTGTGTTCCCCCTATCTGATCTTATTTCTGTATTGTGAATTTTTCCATATCTGGGTGCCTTTGCCTGTACTTTTCTTCAAATGTCTTTGGAGCTGTTTTTTGTATTGATTATTTTGGCTTTCTCATTTGCATAAATATTACACCATATCAAAGTCAAAGTAAACGTTAATGTCATTTATAACCACACATGTGTAGCCTAAAGGAAATTATGTGCATCAGTTCAATTCTTGAGATTACAAAGGAAAGTGAAACAACTCATGCAAGTAGAGGAATGAACATAACTAACAAATACAAAGCTACTCCCAATACACGCAAGAAAGAGCAGAGACATTTGCCAGCACCATCCTCTGAGTTAAATTAACTACCCTATTTAAAATAATACAAAACACACTACAGATTGAACAATGCCTAAGTTATTTGTCTAATATTGCATTGAGTGGGTTAAATAATACTGACTATGGATATAATAAATAAATATTGCACTTACTTGGAATATATGTAAGTATATATTGCACAAATAATTAAAAATTGACTTATTATGTGTCCAGACCCTTGGGACTAGTGCCCGAGTTCAGAAGTCTAATCAATGTAGAACAACAACTGTTACTGAATCTTGTAGTCCTGCAGAGGATATTGCAATATCTCCTGCCTGATGCCAGATGCTTAAACATTCCATGTGCAGGATGCATGTTGTCCTGTATTATTTTGGTGGCCCTTGTGGATGCTTCTTGCATAATAAAGATGTTGTATCGATGGAAGACTGGAACCTGTTACCTTCTCTGCAACCATCACCACACTTTCTAGCACCTTTCTTTCTGTAACTGTGCAGCTTCCAAATCACACACTGATGTTGCAGGTGAGGATGCTCTCTATTGCACCTCTAAAGAAGGTGGAGAGAATATGAGGAGGAAGCTTAGCTTTTTTTTTTTTGGCTTCTTGAAAAGTGGGGGCATTGGTGCACTTTCTTGACCAGTTGGCTGGTGTTGTCTGGCCACGAGAGATCCAATGATATATGTATACCCAGGGATTTCGTACTCCTTTAACTCTCTCCACACTCTCACCATTGATCCTGAGTGCTGGGTGGTTTGTTATCCTTTTCCTGAAGTTGATGATCCTGAAGTTGATGATAAACTCTTTGGTTTTGCTTATGCGCAGGTCAAGGTTGTTCCCCTCGCACCAACTGATCAGAGATGCCACCTCCTCTCTGTATGCCCTTTCATCCTCCTTTGTGATATCAGATATCTCTTTCTTTCCCATGTCCATGTTTCTTTTTCATACCTTTCAAAATCTCTAAGTTTTGTTTGTTATATTTTTGCACTTCCTCAGTCACTTACTTTTCCAAATGGCCCAAGGTTTTTTGGTCTATATAGTGTTTTTCATAAATCTGTTGTGCTAATGAACACAAATTTGCACTTGAAGTTTTTAACAGTTTTGCTTGTATAAGTATTTTTCTTTCTTCTTAACCTTTTTGAATATCTTCTATTCAGAAAGTTAGGGTTTCTTGCATAATAGTAACAATGCATAATTTATTTCTTATCCTCAATAGTCCACTCTATGACCTTTATGGCTCTTGTTTGGCCTTCCAGTTTTTGTGGTTTTCCTTCTACAATGGGGGGGGGGGCATCCTCCCTCTGAGCCTGGCCTAATCCCATTGTAGGAATGTTTCTGTGCCTTGAGGATTCTATGCCATCATTTTTTCCATCCTGGCACCAGTACATCTAACAGGATTGGATACTTTTTTATCCTATGACTTGCACACCCAGCTATTTTGTTTTAACCTACTTCTGTCCATGATATATGCTAAATAAAATACAGTCTACCTATCAGTGTCATCTTGGTAAGATTTTATAAAAACGTGGTTCTCCTCATGAACGTACTTACCAAGACTTGAGGATGAATTTAATTCCAGCAATATTACTCTCCTTTACTTGCTGATATTATCATCTTTCTATCTGGACCCTATTACCAATGTGTGCCAACTTGTATAATAAAAGATCTGATACAAGAACTGTTTAATTAAAAAAGCTGACAAGAGCACACCATGAATATGATCACCCTGAAATATGTACAGAATGAAATATGAACAGCTATCTGCAAAGTCAGTTCAAGTTTAATTTCATATCTGTTCAGCTATTTAAAATGTAAGCAGTGTTATATAAATTATGAATTCAAAATAACATAAAACCCATAAATAAAATGTCATTCCACAAGGCAGAGATATAAGCTAACTAGATTAATACTAAAATATCGAAGTAGTAGGGACTTCCAAGATGGCTGCACACTGACTAATAGCTTAATTTTTAGCTCTCCCTGTGTGAAAACAGAAACTCAGAAAAAGATAGACACTGTTTTGGGATAAATATCAGCAACAGGCTAGTAAGATTACTGCCTGGATGCCAGCAAAAAATAAATTCAGTGAAATTGAAAGAAAAGCAATCACAAATGTTGAAGAGAAAACACTGGTTGGAAAGAATCCTGCAGCTGTTCAGCAAACAGCAGTTCAAGCTCTAGCTTTGATGCAGGGCATGATTTCTAGAGGAAAAATCAGTCAAATGTGCTCATAAATTATTTAAATAAATGTAACACTGAAGGGATATATCAACTCAAGTAATAAGAAGCTTTAAACAGGTATTCACATGAGCTGATAAGCTAGAAAATCAGAAGTTGAAATGAAAAAAATGCTGGATGAGTATGAAACTGCTCAAGAAGAAATGTTTCAAAGAATTTTAGAATTAGAGGATAGAACATATAGGGAAAACCTGACATTTTCCACTGTACCAGAGAAACTGGAAGGAGCAAGGTGTATTAATATTATGAAAGCACAAATAAGCAGCTGGACTGGTATTCCACAACAGGATTTGTTAATTGAACAGGCAGAATGTGTATATACTCAAAACCTGGCTGCATCTGTATTAGTTCAGTGATGAAAATGCATCAAAAATGCTGTTCATCGAATTCGCTCTTTTGGGGGGGGCTGCACCCCCCACCAACGCTACTTTATGTATACCAACTCCGAGATCGCACTACAGTGAGGAAAGGGCAAATTTTCTGATTTTCACTATACCACAATCTCACTATGAACAGTTCACTGAATGGCATTTTCGATGTAAGTGCCATTCGCTGAACTGACATTCGCTGAACTGACTTTTCGATTGCATAATATAGACCCAACCTAGCCATGAGAAAGCAACCAAGACCTTTAACAGTAAATATATAATCTTATCAGCAGAAAGAGTTGATTCTGACAAAAATGTGGCAGAAGGAAAAAGTACAGTAGACTGTTTGTGGAAAATGATTACTCATTGTACACCAGGCAGAAGAGGAGTAAACTGATTCCAGAAGTCAGGGAATATCAAGAGATAGGTGTGGGATTTAAGCTGCTGTATTCACCAACCTTCAGAATATTTTTTTTCCTGGAGGGTCAAAGTCACTATTTGATGTAGAATGTGCTAACAGGAAATACAGAATATGCTAACAAGAAATATAAAAGTTTGTCCAACAAAAAAGAGTTATCAAACAGAAGGGGATTATGCTTTTTATTCTTCAGATAATAATGAGTTTAGAGAGATATGCCAGTGAAATGTTTTCCAATGTTCTAAAGGAAAATGCTTGAGAGAGACAGAAAAAAAAATCCCAAGCGTTGACTAGGAGAACCAGCAGTATGTTGGAAATGAACCAGAGACTGGATTTGGGAGATGGAGAGCACCAGGAAGAAAACTAAAAACTCAGAAGTTAAAAAATAAATGTGGGATTACAAAGTAACAATTATATTTATGAAATATGACAGAACAAGAAAACCTTGAAATATTGGACTTTTTGACTTTATTGACCATGTCAAACTTGTGTGGGACTTGAAAGCATATGCCCTATGTCATGTCATTAATGTTTGAAAGAAATTTAGGAGAGAGGAAGATGAAAAAAAGAGTTAATTGTAAGTAAAAAAATGTACTTAACAGTATTTTTTTATTATACATGACATATACCACATGTCATAAAGTAAAGCTTTTTCAGTTATTTTTGTGCATAATAGAGATACTAAAGTAAAGAGGAGCCCCTATCTTTCCATCCTTTTCTTTTGTCTTGTTAAGTTTTCAGAAATGTAGACACTACAATGTAAAAAGAGAAGAAAGCCTGGACAAAGGAGCATGATGTAAAAATGGATATGCTTTTTTTTTACTTTTGCATAGGGGAATGACTAGACTAAGGCCCTTGGCTTGATCTAATAATACATTTTAAGGGGAAGCAAGTAAATAAAAGAACAATGAATATAATGAAAAGTTTTCCTCTAGCAAATAAATGTTCACAGTACAACATGAGAAGCTTGTAGTGGAAGGCAACCATGTATCTGGTTCTCATTTTTCTATGGAGACAAGCTGATATGGGGCTACAAAATCATTCAAGGTTTTCTTTCAATGGCTAGGAAATAATGTTTTCTGAAAGCAGTTAAGTTGCTTTCTACATCTAGGACAGGAATAAAGATAAGACAAAACAGACAGCATTTAGTTGAAGTAAAAGCACAGGTTGTAACATGTCTTAGCATGGCTAACCTTCATTATAGGTTAATTCATGCTTGTGAGTATAGCTGCCAGTCTGGGACAACTGTTTCTCTTATGAGGGTTAAACTTCATTATTTGAAGATGTTCATAGTTTTGTGTATTTGTATTAAGTTAATAGTTTCTATGGATGTTCTGGTTTTGTGTGTGTGTGTGTGTGTGTGTGTGTGTGTGTGTGTGTGTGTGTGTGTGTGTGTGTGTGTGTGTGTGTGTGTGTTGAGGGTTTCAATTAAAACACAAAGTCTTGTAAAATGTGACATAGGTTTAAATGGATATGACAAGAAATAACTATATGAAATATCAACCTGAGAAGCATTAGTGTATGTCTGTAACATAAAACCTGGAACTAGACATTAAAAAAGCTGTTACACACAATAGGTGGGAATAATAACTTCTCAACATATTGACAACACTGTCTGTATTACCTTTCAATGTAAATGATCTGACAGATATATACAAAAAGAAATAATGGGTAATTATAGTACAAAATGCAGAGTGTAAATAGTTGTGCATCAGGAAACATATTTGGAAAGAAATGAGCATGCAAATTTGATAAAGAAACAATTTCAGCATGAATATCTAGGACAAAGAAAAAGGGGAGTACTTATATTAATTATGAGAGGAGCACAGATAGTGATAGAAGAGGAAAATAAAGATAATAATGGTAGATTTGTAGAACTAAGCAGCCCCTGACAAGGGAGGAGGAATATGCTTGCATGTATATTATATTCCATCTAAAACTGCTACAGCATAAGAAAATTATGGTAGAAATAATCAGCTTTCAGCAGGGAACATTACTTATAGGTAGGGACTAGAATTTGACTTGTAACAGTGAGGATGTGTCTGAGGGACCTAGAAGGGAATATATAACAAAATAATGTAGATTTCTGAAGACATTTATGAAAATATTTGGTATGAAAAATGTGAATTCAGTAGCAGGTGCTTGGGGAGAAGTAACATATTATTTCCCAAGGTACAAAAACTGGGCTAGATAAAAGTTATATTTCACAGGAACATGTGCATTTAATTGAAAATTTTGATGCACATTCAATAACTATTTCAGATCACATGCCAATAATAACTAAAATAAAAATGCAGGAAAAGGAAATAAAAATGAGATAATGGCACTTTTCCATCTACCTGTTAAATAGAGAGAAATTTAAGGAATGGGTAGTGGAAATAAAGTTATTAGGGAAGATAGAAATTATTTCTGAAAATAGTGTCAGGGAGTGGAATGTAATTAAAGTGGAGTTTAAAAATAAGATTTAAATAAAAGAAAAGAGATATGGTCAAGAAGTAAGAAGAATTATTTAGAGGGACTGACAAAGGTTAAAGTATAGCATAATAGGGGGAATCTCGCAGAACAAAAAGAGGTGCATTTGCAGAATGTTAAAGAGAAAGTAAGGGACTACCTCGATAATATGCATGAGTTTAAAAAGATGCTGTTAAGCAAATGTTTTTGATAATAATGCCAGAGCATAAAAGCTTTTAACACAATGGCTCAGACAATAGAAAGTAGGAAAGGGTTGTAGCCAAGTTTAGGGAGCCTATAACAAGGGAAACAGCAAGAGATCCTGTAGAGGTATTAGAAATATTTGGAAATTTTATGAAAACCTGTATAAAGCAGAGAGATGTAGAAATCAAGCAAAAGTAAAACTGGAAATGTTTATGGAAGAATTAAGTATGCAAATGTTGGAGGTAGATGACACTCAATTCCTAATAGTTAAGATAGGAGGAGATGACATAAAAATAGTGATGGGTTACCAATGTACAGGAAAATCTACAGGAAGAGATGGTATTCCTGTGGAAGTTTGGAAGCTAGGAGGGAAGAAAGTGATAATGATCTGGAAGGTTTGGTGTAAGAGTATTTAAAAGGAGGAGAAGCACCAACACCCTGGAAGAAAACAATGGTGGCTGTAATAACTAAAGATGGTGATGACCCATCAGATCTAGCTTCATATAGGCCCATTTCGATTCTAAACCATGATTATAAAGTCTTTTGTCTATAATAACTAAAAGAATGGCAAAGGTGATGTCAAAATTGATAGACATAGATCAATGTTGGTTTGTGGAGGGAAGGCAAACATTTGACAACATTAACAGAATAATGATGATCTAGAGGGAAGCAGAATGTAAGAAAATGTCACTGTTGTTTGGGGTTCTTGATGCAGAGAAAGCATTTGAGAGAGTAAGCTGAGATTTTATGAGTAAGGCAATGGAAGCATTTGCATTCCCTGATAAAATTATATGGTTGATAGGTGAATATATGAGGGATTGGATGTGAAAATCAAAGTGGAATAGGGTTTCTCTCTAAGTTCTGTTTGAGCAGAGGAATTAGGCAGGGTTGTCTTTTTTCCCATTGTTATTTGCATTAAATTTAGAACCTTCAGCAAAGAAAATAAGAGACTCAGAAATTCATCAATATAATTTGTTTGGCTTTATTTGCAGGTGATACTATTTTACACCTGATAAAACCAGAAAAGGACATTTCATTGTTTGGGAAGACTCTGAGACTGTTTCAAGCCATTTCAGGATACAAAATTAATGAAGATAAAACAAAGGCAATAGCTGTGAATGCGTCTATATAAGATAATCGAACTTTTAAAAGTTTGAACGTCATATGGCCGACACCACATGTTCGAACTTTTAAAAGTTCGAAAATCTAATAAAAAAAAAATAAACTACAGAAAACCTACCTGAACGTTTTAAGCAGGGGGGGCAAGCCCCCTGCACCCCCCACATGGGGACCTGCACCACCCCACACCTCCTACTCTTTAAATATACCAATTCCGAGATTGCACTACAGTGCAGGAAAGGGAAATCTTCCTATTCCGCACTGTACGGAGATCTCTATTGAAATGTTTGAACTTTTAAAAATTCGATCATATGGTGTAGACCATATGATGTTCAAACTTTTAAAAGTTTGATCACATAATGTAGACCTGCTGTGAATTATGTACCCACACATAAATGGGTTTATTAATACCCACACTTATGGGGACATGATAAAATGATGTATTTAGGAGTATGGATTAAAAATAATTCTGTTATGGTAGCAAATGATATGTGGGAAGAGACTAAACAAAAGATAATACAATGACTGAGAAACTGGAAGATCTGTTTTATGGATATGGCTAGTGAGATACAAGCATTACAAATATTTTAGTCCCTTTAGTTTTATACATAGATCAGGCATATTTTTATCAGCCAGAAAAGAAGATGTAGAGAGCAATTAATAAAGAGTTGAAATATTTTATCTGGGAGGGGCAGAGGGCAAGTGTCAAGTGGGATAATTTGATCATTCCAATACAACAAGGTGGTTTGGGATTGCCTGATTTTAAGGGCATTTCAGAGATACACCATTAAGGCTCCTGTACATAGAACAAGCAGAAAGCTATAATTCAAAATGGAAAGAGATGATGATGAAACAGGGGAAGATCAAGAAAAAAGGAGAGACTGGTATTTTGGATGCTGATCCTTAAACAGAATAACAACAGCCATACAGAATATTATATTCATAAAGTAGTAGAAAGTGTTCTAAGAACTAAGTCAACACAGGAATGGAGATAGGTATGACTGCAATTAGGGATACAGACAATAGGCAAGAGGGGCTGGAATTTACTGGAGAAAACTGGTAAATGAACCAAGGTATTGGGAGCAAATAATTAGAGAGGGAAATGTAATAGAATAGGAAGAGGCCAACAATTCATTTGGACTGTAGTCCAGAGACTGCCTTCCCTATCAAGGATTGATATCAGAGCACTGGCAAGAGTAAGAAATATGGGGAATCCTAAGGGAAAGACCAGCACTGGTTGAGTTTTTAGGAGAACCTAGAACAGAAGCTGCTGTTAAAAATGGATAATTACTAGGACATATAAAATATTTAATTGTAACTATATGAATCAGTCAGAGGAGGTTAGAAAGGATTGGGAAGAGAGACTGGATAAGCACTTCACAAATAAACAATGTGAGGATATATGTATGTCTCCCAAATATGCAACAATGTCTAGAAGATTTAGGAGCTTTGCTTGTAAGTGTTTGTATAGTTATTTCTATACTCCAAGCAAACTCATAAGAATTTTTACTTAGGTAGATTGCAGATGGAGGTGTGATGGGGACGAAAGAGGTAACTGGGAACATATTTTTGAGGAGTGTAATGAGTTGGAAGACCTTATAAATTCCTTGCAA
>NC_056728.1:143158054-143308054 GCF_019279795.1 Protopterus annectens
TTGGTCAGCCAGAGTTCCTCAGTGTTGGGCTGGACTCCTGAGAAGTAGATGCTTGACAGGACACTATCCAGGACTGATCCCTGTGGGACTCCACTCATGCATAGGTTCATAGGTAGGTACTAGGCTATCTGCCCGAAGGCATTTATAAGCCTAGCCAGAATGTGCTGGCTTTTGCCACCCCCTTAGATTAGTTCCCTGTGCCTCTGTCTAGTTGAGCTATTGAAGTGATCCCCAGGGTAAACTTTATGTTTCCCATCCACTCGTCAAGGTTTCTCTTGAAGAGGGTTAGCAAGGAGCTCTGCCTAATGTAGATTGGAATCTTGTTCCAGAGCATGGGAAGTCTCTGGGACAGGAACCTATCCCTCCAGCAAGTCCTATTTATTGTTGTGGTGAGGTTTAGATCCCTAGAGCATGTGGTTCGAGGGGATATGGTTTTCTTTAGGTGGAGCATGTCATCAATTCTGGGTTGGACATGGCCTTGTATGTCAGGCAGAGATCACCTCTGAGTAGGCGGTATTCAACCGAGTACAGCTGGAGTTTCTTCAGTCATGCTGCATAGGGCATCTGTTTGAGGCCAGTGATCCTCTTGGTGAGGTACTTCTGTGGTCTTTCCAGCTGTTGCAGGTGTCTTGTAAGGTACATCCCAAATGGGACGTTGTACTCTATGATGGGTCTGATGAGTGATGCGTAGAGGAGCACAATGACCTCTTTTGATCTGGATGCAAACCATTTGTGATTAGGTGGGCCACATAAAAGTATTTTCTAACCACTTTGGCAATGTGATTATCAAAGGAGAGATTACTATCTACTTGGGTCCCAGATCCCTTATTACGTCTTCCATATTTAGGGGGCTACCACCTATGTGGTAGTTTGTGGGTACTTTGTTTTTTCCAAAGGGGATGACTATGCACCTTTTGGCATTTAGCTTGAGGCCATGGTTTGTACACCAGGTATCTGTCTCAGTGAGACCATTTTGGAGGATGTCTGTGTCCACCAGAGAGTCAGTTATAGCCCCTAGTTTGCAGTCATCTATGAACTGGGTCAGCCATAGTCCTTCTGTGCTTGCCTGTACCACTGAGAAGTATATTCTGAACAGGAGGGTTCCTCGGACTGAGCCATGGGGAATGCCACTTGTAACCAGTTTAAAGTCAGACCTAGCTCCCGCAACTCTTACCATGTGGGCTCTGTCCATGAGCCAGTTGTCAAACCATCTCATGACATAGGGGTTTATGTTCAGGCTGGTGAGCTTGTCTATAATACCTGAATGGGGAATGGTGTCGAAGGCCTTTGCAAGGTCTAGGTAGGCTGTGTGTACCACCTTTCCCTCATCTATACCCTTGGTAACTATCTCAAAGAAGTCCACCAGGTTTAGGAGGCATGATCTGTCCTTAACAAAGCCGAACTGGGGAGAGTCCAGTGTTTGGAGGTTCCCAATGTCTCTGTTTATGAGATCTATGATGATGCACTCCATAGTCTTGCAGATCAAGCTAGTCAGGCTTATAGGGCAATAGGTCCCAGGGTCTGTTGTGGCTCCACCTTTGTGGAGCAGAATAACCACTGCTGTGTGCCACTCTATGGGCAATTAGCCTGTGGAGAGGCTGAGTTTGAACAGTGTGTTTAGGTGAGGGGTTAGTTCATCTCTGAGCTCATGTAGGATGCAGCCTGGGACACCGTCCGGTCCCATTGATGCTCTATTTTTGGCTTTGGAGAGGGCTGTTTTAACCTGAGTGTCTGTGATTTCAGGGGCACTGCATTCTTCTGGTATGGTTATGGGCCCTTTTGGGGGTGAATTTTGCACTGAACCTGTCTGCCGGGATGTTAGCGATATTGGTCGGTTCAGTGTATTTTGTGCCATTCTGCACTAACTCCGAGCATATCTGAGAAATTCTTGACATAGCTAAAAATGCCTTGTGGTTATCTTTGAAGTCCTTGGCAATTTTTCTTTCAAAGCTAGCCTTGGATGATTTTATGGGGGATCATAGTTTCTTGCTGATACTGATCAGGGATGTCTTCCCTTCTTGGGATTTTACTCTTTTCTGTACTAGTTTCCTCCTTCTATTGCATAGCTTGTTTATAGCAGGGGTCCACCAGACTGGTTTCCTTTTCTTAGAGGAATGAGTCTTGATTTTGCTTGGGATAGCATAATCCATACATTCTTGTAGGTGCCCATAGAGTGCATTAGTAGAGGATTTTGCAGCTTGGACAGCGTTATCCTTTGGCATGGGGGCTTTGAAACTTTCCACCTCGGTCTTAAGTAATGTGAAGTTTGCTTCTGAAATGTTTCTCACAGTGGTTTCTTTGCCCATGGGTGGTGGTGGAATGTGGATATCCAGAGTGATTAATTTATGGTCAGATCTAACCAGCGAGGGGTTGACCTCCAGTGTGGAACACTGGTCGCCCATTTTGGTGATGATCAGGTCCAATATGTTGTCACCTCTGGGGGGGGGGGTGTTGACCAGTTGATCCAGGGCATTTGAGTTTATAAATTCTAGGAAATGTTGGGCAAGGGAGTTAGTAATTGAGTAGTTCTCCCACTTAATGTTTGGGTAATTGAAATCACCCAATATCAGGGTGTTTGGTAGGATCTTTTTGTTTCCCAGTATTTCCAGAAATGTGGAATGAGTGTCCTGGGACATGGTGGGTGATCTGTAGCAAGCTATAATTTGAATTGCACTTTTGCCCATTGTTAGTTGCACGTGGATGATCTTTGAAGTATTATGCTGTGCCACTAACCTAGAGGTGTGGGTATCCTTGATGAATATGGATATGTCCCCACCTTTTGTATTTCTGTCTGGGTTTTGTGGCTGAATTGTATGGTATGAGTTGTAGCCTGGTAGTGTTGGGGTGCTCTCTGTGCTTGCCAGTCTGACATGGAGTTTGCCACTGTCACACACTATTTTCTGTGAACCAGTTTTCAGACCACCCACTGATATAGGGGTTGATGCCTAGTTTGTTGGATTTATCAATAATCCCTGACTGAGGAATGGTATCAGAAGCCTTGGCCAGATTGAGGTAGGCTGTATGCAGTGCCTTACTGTCATACACAGCCCTGGTGACTCACTGAAAGATGTCAACCAGGTTGAGCAGGCATGCCATTCACAAAGCCAAACTGTGTGAGGTCCAGAGTTAGGACAGCACCCATATCTTGGTCAATCAGGTTCCTGATGATGCACCCATACATGTACCTAGTAGACTTGTCAGGCTAAGGGCCGAATAATCCCCAGGGTCTGAAGATGCTACCCCTTTATGGAGAGGGATGATTATAGCAGTGTGCCATTTTGGAAGGACAAAGCCTGAGGTGAGGCTGTCACTGACCAGGGCTCACAGATGTGGTGCCAGGTCTCCTTGTATGTCATGTAGAACACAGCCATGGATATGTTAGGGTCCCATGGAAGCTGTATCCTTGCCTGTAGACAATGTAGGTCTAACCTAGCCTGCAGTAATGCTGGGGGCCTGGCATTCATCTGCCATTGTGATTGTCCCCTTGGGGAAGAGAGGGGTAAAGCTGAAACTGAATGTGTCGGCAAGACTGTGGTCAATATCTGTTGTCTTAAGACAGGAATTAGCATTGTGCAGTAACTCACAGCACTTGTGGTTATTGCTGTGAAGGTTGTTGATATAACTATCACAGGCTTTGGTGATTGTCATCAATGTCTGCTGCAATTCTGACTTCATAGCTGCCTGAAGGTGATACCATGAGGGATCCCAAGTTGAGTTTGAGGCTAATAAGGGGGTTCACCAGTCTTGGGACACCCTCTTTTTCTGCAACAGTGTCCTCCTTCTGTTGTACACTTTAGTAATGGCAGGGGATCATCACATTGGCTTCCAGTGTTTCGAGGACAGTGTCTGTGTTCTGTTGATTATAGCTAGTACTATACATCCATGTACATGTTTGTGCAGTGCATATGTGTATGATGTGACAGTCATGCAGCTATTTCCCATTGGCATGGGTGCAGTGAAGTCATCCACCCCTGTTTTTATGACTGCAATGTCAGCATTGGAGTGGTTTTTAAAGATGGTTACCTTTGTGGGGGTGCAGTTGAGATGTTGAGCTCCATGTTGATTACATCATGTTTGGATCTGACCAGGTAGGGATTAACAACTGTGGTTAAGCAACAGTCGCATATGTAAGTACTCAACACAGGTCAAGGTTGTTGCATCGTCTACTGGAGGTCAGTATGAGCCAGTCCAGGGCATTGGAACTGATGAATTCCATGAAGCATTGGACAAGTGTACTGGTGCTTAACTACTTTCCCTAGAGTGATGGAGGGGTAGTTAAAGTCTCCTACTATGTCAGTGTTAGGTTGGACCTTCATAAATGCCAGGGTGTTGAGGAATGTGCATTGACAGTCTAGGGACATAGCTGGGGACTGATAGCAGGCTATGGTGTGGATTGCACTACTCCCCAAAGTTAGTTTTACCAGAAGTACTTCTGATGCATTATGCTGGATACTAGTCTGAAGGTGTGCATATCCATTATGAATATGGAGACAACACCACCTGTGGAGGTGTGGTTCATGTTTTGGTGCTGACAGCTGTGGAATGCATCATAGCCTGTTAGTGCAGGGCTGCTGTCTGCTGCTGTGAAACACCTCTCCATTACAGTACAAATGTCAATGTCCTCCACTCTAAGGAGTGCTTTGAGGGACTACATCTTGACAGTTAGATGTCTACTGTTGAGCAGCATGGCCCTCAGATTGCATACATGTCTAGCTGTTACGGTGGTAATTTGATTTGGAACACTGCCTAATAAGGCACTATAGGGGTGGCAAGACACTTACCCTGTATCTGGAAACCCAGGGTTGACAGATTTAGGACATCTCCGGCAAGACATTGAGGTCTGGAAATCATGTTATCCCAAGCAGAGAGATACTTGATCACCTGAGAATGGCACACAGCATGTAAGCCAATGTTGCAGTCAATTATCTGTTGATAATACTGTAGCATCATTCTGGGTGATGGCAGCATACTGCTCAGGGCTACTGTCACACCTGCCTGAACCACATAATCTGGGTGTTCAACCATGGTTCTTGTCATCTAGCCCAGGGAGGTGTGTCTCAAGTCATTCACACACACATGGATGATGACAGAGTGATATTTGTAGCTGTTGTGGAGTGCACTGACTGGGTGTGTCATGTGTTGGATGCTGGCACATGATAGACAGTTGGCTGTTACCTCTTCCATAATCAACATAGTGAGTGGGACATCTGTGTGCTGCAGTACTGAGTCACCCATGATCACTGTATTGTGCAAGGTGGTCAGCCTTAGGATCTTAGGTGAGGGGCACACTGTGTAGGTGACATATGTGTCCTTTGGCATGTGCTATGTTGTGGTGTCTGACTAGGTGTTTGTCTTGCTGGTCTGTGCTGTTTGTGTAAATGTCCATTGTGTGCCTCTGTGAAGGTGGGTGTGTGGCTTTTCAGTGTATGTCAGGGCTGTCATAGTGGGTGTTGTGGTGAGCTATGTGGTCCACATAGTGTGGTGAAGGTGTTTATCTTATCCACTTGACCAGCTAGTCCAGTCTTTGCTGGAGAGTGCATATTTCCATATTTGGTGATATAGGGGTAACTCTCACTGGTCCGAGTGTTTGGAGTTTAGAGGTGAAGGTTGTCTGTGTACATGTGAAAGTTGCAACAGCGCCTCAGAATGGGCAAGTGCACCAGGTTAATGGGTGAAAGCACAGAAAACTGCACTTAAATCATGCCAGGAGGGGTGATCATACATAGTAAGAACTTGGGCTAATTCCATGATGAACAAGTACTGCTGATGGCTCCCAGGTGTGATACATTTATTGATGCAATACCCTGTTGAAGTGCAAAGCTACAATGCTATTTGAAGTGCAAGAAAGAAAGAACTAGCGAGATGTACATGAGAAACTGAAGGCAGACTTCCTGCCACCTGTAATACTTTACCTCAGCTGTTCAGTCATCAGCACCTTTGGCCAGTTGTATGTCCATAAGCTCATGCAGTAAATGTGTAACACTATAGTACAAATAACTGGATAGGCAGGGGTTCTAATGTCAATTCTGGCAAGTGTGTGTGTGTGTGTGTGTGTGTGTGTGTGTGTGTGTGTGTGTGTGTGTGTGTGTGTGTGTGTGTGTGAATAATGTACTGTGTGGGTTATACCATTTTGACTTGTGTACCACCCTTTACACTTCCCCTCACTCCAATTTAGTATTCCTGTTGTCATTCATCTTAGAAGTACCTTTGCAGTAGGTGAAATTGTATAAGATCTATGGCATGTCTGATAACTGCGTAACACTATAGCAGACATAACTAGATAGACAGGAGTTCTCATCCCAATACTAGCAGGTGTGTGTGTGTGTGTGTGTGTGTGTGTGTGTGTGTGTGTGTGTGTGTGTGAGAGAGAGAGAGAGAGAGAGAGAGAGGGAGAGAATCATGTACTGTGTGAGTTATACCATTTTTGACTTGTATACCACCCTTTACGCTCCCCCTCCCTTCACTTTAGTAGTCCTGTTGATGTCATTCACCTTATAAGTACCTTTGGACCAGGTGAAATTGTATAAGCTCTGTGGTGTGTCTGATAACTGTGGAACACTTTAGTAGAAATAACTAGATAGGCAGAAGTTCTCATCCCAATACTGGCAAGTGTGTGTGTGTGTGTGTGTGTGTGTGTGTGTGTGTGTGTGTGTGTGTGTGTGTGTGTGTGTGTGTGTGTGTGTGTGTGTGTGTGTGTGTGTGTGTGTGTATCATATTTTGTGTAGTTGATATCATTTTGATGTGTGTACCATACATGGCAGGTGACCACTTCCTGATGCCATTACTTTATATAGTGTGGTAATGGCATCTGCCTCACATGCAGCATGTGAAACCATTGTAAAGGTCATAGCAGTCCTCTGTACATATGTGTCTGGAAAATCCAGATGTTTGGAACCTATTAGTGCTCTGTCTGCCTTAACAATGCCTATGTATGTGATATAGTTGTCAAATAGGCCATAGTGAGGGTACTGACACATATGGCAGCATTAGGTATCATACCTGACTGAAACAGCATACTAACACAACGTCTGCTACCCTCCCGATTGTCCAGGCTTGTAGGTGCAAAACATAAGTCCAGATGCTTGGATTTACAAGTGAATTGTTCATGTCATGGGTCACATTAAATGTTGGGAAAGGTGTGGACCAACATACTGTGGTTTCAATCAGTATATATCAGAAACAAATGGCATCTTAACAGGTGTGTGTATAATTTTATATCCACTGTATAGCAGTAAACTTTCACACATGTCCCTACCTTAGTCCATTTGTCCAGCACATTTTGCTGATGTCTGTCCAGACATCTTGCACTGATAGGTTGTGAGTTATGATACAGGAATGTTACATTCTCTTCAGATAGGCTCTGTGGTAACTACTGTGATGCAATACAATTAACCCCACCACAAATGAACATGTACATAAATCAATATGGCTATTAGTCATAGTTGTGTGCATGGTAACTTGCATGCCCCCCACATGCCTGGGGTATTGCCAAAGCACAAGTGAACAATTGCATACTCACCAGCTTCAGGCTGCTGTCCCGTATGTGACCTATGTAGCTGTGGGAAAGAGGTATTGTCAGCAGACTCACGTGTGCCCTTGGTAAAGGATGGATGCATTGTCTGCACATATACAGTACAACACCCAATACTACACAATTTGCTGTCCTTCACAATAGATTTGCACTTCTGTGCATTATAAATTCCCATCTACAACTGCAGTCTGATCTGGTGCATGCATGTAGATACTGCACAGATAGAAGTATGTCTCATACAGTAGTTTACTAATCCCCACTGGGACCTTACCTGCATGCTCCTTGTCCATTGTGAGGGTGCCAACCACCTCCAGCAAGTGGGGCTTTGTACCCTGGTGTTGTACTGTGATGGATGACCCAAGCTTGGCAAGGAGCTCCTCATTTGGTTTCAGTGGGGGCTGCATGGCTGGGCTCCCTGTGGTTGTGGGGTCCCTGGCCATGGCAGCAGCCCTTTGCCAGGCATGGAGTATGAGGTTGGTAGCATGATGCCGCACCTGCTCATATGTACGTGTGTGCAGGCCCACCTAATTTACCCTGTGGACGGAGCTATCCCACAGGGTGCTCCTCTCCTGCAGATGTTGCTGGCCTTGGCCCAACAGTACTGTGTGGTTTTGTATTATGGCTTCCATTATCAGGTTGCATTCCGCTGGTGAAAAGGTCTTCCACCAGTGATGTGACATTGCACCTGGTAGTCACTAACAGAGAAACACATCACAGGACCCCATACATTTGGCAACAGTATGTCCAGTACCTGCACATGTATCTTGAATACCAGTAGCCAACACTCACAACCATACCAGTAGCCACCACTAACAACCACACCATACCCCTGTAATCTATCTGCACAGTATGGTGTGGTTGTTAGGTCCTGGTCCTGATGAATCATATTGCCCGCAGTGAGGGCAAGTTGTTCCCATAATCTGTCATTCCTCATCCAGGTCTGTGTAAATGGATGACATTAGCCATCTTCCATGCAGATAATGTGTGGGTGGTGCTGTGGCTGGGTGTGACTACAGTGTGTAATGCAGCTTGGAGCACATGTCTGAGTTCATTTAAGATGCAGATAAGGATGATATGATGTCCCATGGATGCTTACATTTGTTGCCGTTCAGCAGGCAATATGTACCTGCTCACTGATGATGAGGGGAGGGGTGTGGGTGCAGTACATATCCCCCTATAGTGATGCTGAGCCAGGGGTGGATGTTTGCCCTAACCCTATCTGCATCAGGTTGCCTGTAGCTATGTTGTGTGTGTACGTGGTCTGATTGGCCACCATTACAGGTCGGGTTGGTATGTTGCCTCCGAGATTGCAGACATATGGGAAGATGGCCATGTGATTGTCCCTGGTGGATGTCTCCAATTTGTAGTCATAGTTGGCCTTACAGTAATCCACCTGTGACCTCATATGCTTGTTCAGACAATGGCTGACTTGATGCCAGGTTGGTTTATGCCCCTTCTTTGCCCTGTACAGCCACTATAGGGACCAAGTCTGTGATTTGTGTAATGCTGCTGTCCAGCAAAGGGGATTACCCTATGTTGGTGGAGGCAGGCATGACAAGTAAGGTATTGCTGAGTCCATACAGCCATGTGTGTGTTCAATCAGTTGTTTGTAGTGGGCATGGCCACAAAGTCATAATACAGTTGGACACCTCTCCAGTTTAGTAATGATAATCATGTTTATTGTACTAACCATGGCTGTGTCAGGGCAATGCAACAACCAGTAGCTGTAGAAATGTCACTCTTTTGGAAGCACAGTAACTAAGACTGCACATGTGTACAACATGCACAGCTGTTTTAACTGGCATTTTGCATCTCATGTCTGTTCTCATGAGGTGGACACATATACCTACTCATACTGACATGGGCATAGCTAATACCTCACATACATGTCTGCTCTATGTCAGTATGGCACACTAAATTCACACTCTTGCTGCACAGTCATCCTTCTCAACCTGTCACATCAGGACAACTGCAGGATGCCATGCATACATGGGTGCAATGGGACAAAATCAGTGACAGTGTCTCAATATTGTTGCAACATACTTGTGTCATTCAATAGCACAGTAGCCTTTGCACTGACAGACTTCCCCTGGAGGATGTCCAATAGTCATATGGCAAGAAGAGAGGGGAAAGGCTAGGAGGGTGGTATTGAGGGTAAGAATTGTTAATGTTGGCAGTATGAGTGGTATAGGGACCAGGCTAGCTGATATGATGGCCAGGGGATGGTTGATATATTGTGTGTGTGCAAGAGACCACATGGAAGGGGATTACAGCTGGGTGTATGGCAGGCAGGTCACAACTGTGCTATCAAAGTGTGGACTGGATGTGAGAGGGGGTAGGGCTTCTGCTGAAGGAACTGTATGTCAAGGGTGTTTTTGGAGGATGACATAAATGTCTGATAGAGTGATGTTTCGAAAGCTGTAAGCTGATGGCGTAATGATGACTGTTTTTAGTGCATATGCTATGCAAGTTGGTTGTGCAATGGATGAGAATGGATGAGAAAGAGAGAGATGTGATGCCAGTTGGATGACATGGTGATGACTGTACCCAAGGCTGACAGACTGGTCATTGCAGCAGATGTCAAATGGCATGTTGGTGAAGGTGAAGGGAACAGATGGGATGGGAAATTGATGGGTATGTATGGTGTTAAAAGGAGTGGAGACAGTAAGATGGTAGTGGAGCTTGCAAAAAGGATGGACATGGCTGTGGTGAATACACACTATAACACAAGGGAGGAGCACAGGGTGACATATAAGAGTGGAGTAAGATGCACACAGGTGGAATATATCCAATTTAGAAGGGCCAGTTTGAAGGAGATTGGAGACTGTAAAGTGGTGACAGGGGAAAGTGTATTTAGGCAGCAGAGAATGCTGGTATGTGAGATGATGTTGGTGACTGAGATGAGGAGGAGTGTGCAGGCAGCACCAAGGATCACATGGTGTGAATTGGAAAAGTGTGCTTGTGAGGTACAGTTCAGGGAAGAGTTGAGACAGGCACTGAGAGGCAGTGACAATCTAACAAATACCTGGTTAATATAAGCAGAGCTGGTAAGGGAGACAGCTAGATGGGTGCTTGGGGTGACAAGGCACCTGTTGGTGGACTGAGAAAGTACTAGACAGTATACAGAGACAGAGGAGGTGGGTTGTCAGAGAGATGAGGAAAGTAGGCAGGAGTATGAGGAGATGATGGGCATGGCAAAGAGAGAGGTGGCAAACGCTGAGGATGGGCATATGAAGAGTTCAATGACAGGTTGGACACTAAGGAGGGATGAAAGGAATTTTACAAATTGGCTCTACAGAAGCACTGAGCTGGGAAAGAGTGTGTTGAGCACATGGACAGTGTACTTTGAGAGGCTGATGAATGAAGAGAATGAGACAGAGAAGGTTGGATGATGTGGGTATGGTGAATCAGGAAGTGCAATGGCTTAACAAGGAGGATGTAAGGATAGCTATGAAGAGGATGAATACTGGCAAGCCTGTTGGTCCACATTACACACTTGTGGAAGCATGGAGTTGTTTAGGGGAAATAGCAGTGGTGTGTTAACCAGACTGTTTACTGATATCTTAGGAAGTGTGTGGTTGCATGAGGAGTGGAGAGAAAGTGCTTGGGTATGGTGTTAAGAATGAGGTTGATGTGCAGAGCTGTGATAACTACAAAGGGATAACATTGACCAGTCACAGCATGAAGTTATGGGTAAGAGTAGTGTAAGCTAGGTTATGCAGGGAGGTGAGGAGTACTGGTCAACAGTATTGTGCCATGCGTGGAAAGAGCACTACCGATGTGATGTTTGCTCTGACACTGCTACTGGTGGAATACAGAGAAGGTCAGGAGTTGCTCTGTGTCTCTCTGGATATACAGAAAGCATATGACAGGGTGCCAAGACAGGAGTCGTGGTATTGTATGCTGAAGTCATGAGTGGAAGAGATATATGTAAGAGTGGTATAGGATATGTACAAGGGTGGTGTGACAGCATTGAGGTCTGCATTGGGATTGACGGATGTGTTTAACGTGGAGGTGGGATGACATCAGGGATCAGCTGTGAGCACTTTCTGATTTGCAATGGTGATGGACAGGTTGCCAGACATGATCATACAAGATTTCCAATTGACTATGTTGTTTGCAGATGACATTATGATCTGTATTGAGAGTAGGGAACAGCTTTTGGAGACCCTGGAGAGGTGGACATATGCTCTAGAGAGGAGAGGAATGAAGGTCAGCAGCACTAGGACAGAATATCTGTGTGTGAATGAGAGGGAGGATAGTGGAATGTTGAGGATGCATGGAGTACAGTTGGCAAAGGTGGATGTGTTCAAATGATTGGGGTCAACATTTCAGAGTAATGAGGACTATGGAGGACAGTTGTAGAAGAGATTACAGGCAGGATGGAGAGTGTGGAGCAGAGTGTCAGAAGTGATATGTAACAGACGAGTACGAGTAAACATGTAAGGTCCACAAGAGGGTAGTGAGACCACCTATGTTATATGGGTTGGAGATGGTATACATTCATTTTTGTGAAAGGTGGTAGGTTGAATGGTCTTAATATCAACTTTAAATATCAAAACTGTAAATGTGATAGAATAGATATGTCAAAAGTCATGTAGTGGATTTTTTTTTGATATTTTTCAAACTTTTTCGAATTTTACCTATTAAATGTGTGTTTAGTGCTTCATGAGACATAACATGTTGATAAATCCATGCCCGTAACCAGTTAATCACTTTCATAATCCAATTCTCGTAATATCCAGCGTGATATAAGTGTAAAACCAGTATTTCTGCACATAATGAGTGAACAGTTCAAACAAGAACAATATACAGCAATATGTTCAACTCCTACACGTTGTGAATGTCATGCGACACGTATGAGTTACATATTATGGCCTGAAAACAAGAAATCCTACAGAAAACCTCAAAGAGCAAACGGAGTACATTATTGTAACTAAAATGACCAATATTAAGAAAAAGAGCCAGCACCTCGAGTGGTTCCAATGCATATGATTTATTGTATAAGAACTAGACCGGTTTCAGCTATTCAAGCTTTCATCAGAACTACTGATGAAAGCTTGAATAGCTGAAACCGGTCTAGTTCTTATACAATAAATCATATGCATTGGAACCACTCGAGGTGCTGGCTCTTTTTCTTAATATTGATCACAGTAGCTTGGTTGCCGAGCATCAGCCGTACTTGCTAGCTGGATTCCTCACTGTAACTAAAATGAGCAATACTGTGCAACTAACTTGACAAATCCTCTTGGAGTAAATTAATATCTCTTGCACGACAGTTTCTCAAAAGCAGATTCCTTTCCATTAAGCGCTTCTGTTTAGAAGGTAAGCAGATTAAATGTCTACTTCTAAGGTCCTCAACATGATCCTGTTCCAGCTGTATGCCATGTAGAACATCTAGCAAATATAAAGTCTTTTTACCCATTAAACTATGTAGTCTCAATGCCATCCCTCAATGGCATTTTGACTACGAGGGTAGCCCATTCCAAGTGTCATGCTGATTCCAAAAAGTACTGTCAACCACTGCTGGCACTCTATCTGAAGTTATACCATGCATACCATACCTACGTGCCCTACCATAAATGTATGTTCCTTTATAAAATGTACATAGTGGTTGAGCATTTTCTGGCATATTATTCTCAATTTCTTGAAATGTAGCAGCATCATCTGTAGGTGTGATAAATGCTAGGGCAGGTATTTCCTTACAGAACATGAAGAAAGCTACATTACTGTCAAACTCTGATGCCAAGTGCAACCTCTGAATATTCCTCCAGACAATCTGGCAGAAATGGAACCAACAACCCTTAGCAGTGCTGTTACTCAAATGATTTTTAATAGAATTAACATCAGCACATTCAAAGTCTGTAAGAACCATGTCAGGTAACAGTTGCAAATAACGTACTGTGCACAGTTCCAATATCATACCCCAAGACATATCATAACATTCTTCTGTTTTACTTGGTAATATTCAATATACTACCAGAACAACCTTCCTACTGTTAGTGCAGTTCAAAGCACAATGTTTACTATACACTTGTCAGCATTCTTTGGTGCTTATTGGAAATGTACCATCTCCCAGTATGTACTCAGAAGCACACAACATTCCCAGATTATCAACAGTGGTTATAACTACTATATTCTTGTTGTGTACCATATCAGCACTATGTTTTATTATGAAAAACCCACTCTTAATAGGCAGCATTTCCGGTGTTAACTCTAAGTGAACATAAGTCCTTAAATATGGCTACCTACTGTTTGTACCTATATCTACTAACACTTTGAGGGCTGTTGTATTAGGTAATTCATTAATAACAGTGGTAGAAGTAGTGGCTAGCACTTCAGAAACAATTTTGCAAGGGTCTTCTATTGAGTGTTCTGCGTGAAGTTTCAGGTTATCTCTCACTTCGAAAAGCTCAGTTTGTAAAATATCTGGGGTATGATAATGGGGCTTTGCTTTTCATTAACTTATAACCATCACTATGACCTTCTGTCACACATGTCCCTTTACATCTACTGCTATTTTTACAAATACAACACCAGTACTGTTTTAGCTCTACACTTTTCTCCAGGTAGAACTGATAACCATCCACAACCAGTAATTCACGTCCTTTTTGTGTCCTTAGAGTAGTATATACAGTATTCAGTGTACCAGGCACATATTCCTGAAAACCAGCTTCCTCAGCTTGCAATAATATAATTAACTTTACCAATACAAATACTGTTTTGTGGAATGGCAGCACAGTAATATGTATTTCTTTACTATTTACCCGCATGTTCAGCAATTCCTAAAAGAATACTTGCAGTAATCCAGATATAGATCTTCTCCAGTTGACAGGCTATCACAGAAAACAATACTTGCTACTATGATTTCATGCAATCACCCATTCCAAAATGCGACATCTATAATGTTGATGTATATTACCTCGTAATGATAACTGCAACTTGTAGCAGTAACGCTATTCATTGTGAGAAGATGTGGGTTTTCGCTATACATTATGCGACGTACAAATGTGTGAATTACTGCTATGGTTCGCTTATTATTTATTCACACATATGCTTTTTGGTGTGATGGATATTTTATCCTGTAATTTCGCACTTTTTACAGTCACGCAAATGTATTTCTCTCAAATGACAGTATACTGTTGGAGACAGTGGCATTGACAAAAAGGCAGGAGTCAGACCTGCACATGGCAGAGTTAAAGATGTTATGATTTGCACTGGGTGTGACACGGGTGCACAGGTTTAGCAATGTGTATATGACAGGCTCAGGCCATGTTGGACGGATATGAGATAGTGTTGGGGAGGCAGCATTACATCAGTTTGGACATGTTCTGAGGAGAGGTGCTGAGTATATTGTGAAAAGTTTGGTAAGGATGTAGCTGCCAGGTAAGAGGAAGAGAGGAAAGCCTCAGATAAGGTTTCTGGATGTGGTGAGAGAGGACATGCAGGTGGTTTGTGCGAGATAGCAGGATTCAGAGGACTGGCAGAAATGGCAACAGATGATCCACTGTGGCAATCCTGAAAGGAAAAAGCCAGCGGACAATGAAGGGGGATGTTGTAATGTCAGTCTTCACAGATTTGGCAAGGATTCTATTTGATGTGATTTTGCTTTGAATGCCACTGCTACCAGAACGTTTGTTTTTCAATACTTGCAGCGAATATCTATTTTGAAATTATGTCTCCTAATGCTCACACTTTTTTAGATAATCTATTAATGTTTCACTCTAAATGTTAACATTTAATAGCATTGATCAAGAATAGGCTGTTAAGGTAATTTTGGGAACATAGATATTGAATATCATGTTATTCATTCGGCCTGAGCCTTCCTTGTTAACCTATGCTGCATAATTAGCGTGGCCCACGTGCAACGATACTTGCAACCAGTTCTACTACACTTAGTCCCGTATTAGTTGCTCTCTTACATGCGCCTCTTATAATGTTTTAAGCTGAGCCTTTCCTCATACTCCTAACAGTTTTAGCATTATAGGCAGTATAATTAGCCTGTAAACACTACAAAATATTCCCTTTCTGTGGTATAAAATGCAAAATATCTATGTCATAACTGCATATTCTTGAAGTGATAGAAACTTGTCAGTGCTGCTTTGTGTAACTAATTGTTATGGTAACATGTTACTTTTTTTCTCTTATTTTCTGAGAAGATTGATGACCGTGCAATGTTAATATTGCTCTGAATACTAATTCTTCCTTCTGTTGCAAACTGTGTTATATAAGTCTGTTAGTATCATAAAGCAATGTAGTTGAAAGTGTTCACATATGTAAACTATGTCTGTATAACTTTTTCCATACTCTCTATTGCATCTCTAAGCCTCTACCTTATTTCTCTCTATATATTTTCCAGTGCTGTGCTCCAGTTGTGTCCCTGCAACTATTACCTGCTTTCTTCCTTCTGGAAGCCTCCAAACATTAGGGCAACTAAAGAAACCTCCTAACATCTCCCAGAACACTTTGACCTTTGAAAAGGTTTTGGATGTATGTATTGACACTGACTCTAAGATACTACATGTGAAGAAATTACATCTAAATAAAATTCCAACTTTGCTAGTTTAGACTAACTACTCAGGCAGGCTAGCCAGCAGCCAACCCCCCTCCACAGTCTTTTTTAACTATTTCCTTTCATAGTCTTACCCCCTCGCAGCAACCGACTCTTGCTCAGTCCCTCTTTAGTACCCCATATCCAACTAAGACAAGACCATTGCTATACCATGAGTTGCCACCAGGTGGTGCCTCAATGAATTAACTCTCTAAAATAATAGCTTTCTGACCTGTTCTTTTCTACCCCATTTCAGTAACCTTTCTAAAATACTATCTTCTGTCCTGCAATTTCCTACACCATTCTGTAAGCTTTCTGTAACCAGACCCCCATTCACTCCACTCTCTGTCTCTTGATACACCTAACCACCTTTTCTTCTTTGCCCCAAGGCATCCTGCTATCAGCGACTTCTACTCTAACATCCTGCCTCTATTCCTTCCTACCTCTGAATATTGTCCACCTTTCTCCCACCATCAGACTTACCTGCTGTTTTCTCTCACTTTACTGATTGTCTTCCTCCACATTCTGCTCTCTTGTCTCTACCCGCTCCATTCGCCTTGCGGGCTCACTCCGCTCCCCTACCCTACCCCCAATTCCAACACCCCCCAGTGATCCTACTTTCATACCTCTAGAAACCACACCCCTACTCAATTGGTACCAATTACACAACTCCTAATTACAATATCCCTCCCCCTCTAATACTTCATACCCTACAATTACATAACTCTCCTCCACCTCTGTCTCATTATAACATATTATACTTCTCAAACTCTATCTAACTTACTATTCTTTCTTCTCCTTCTCTAACCTCACTTTCCAACCATGCATATAGTATGGAATCCTTCTCAAATCCAAATACTAGTCATCGTATTACTTCTAGCTCCTCTTACAATGATCTATATCTTAACTTCCTATGAACAACCCATACACTCTATCCCTACATTTCCCTCTTCTCATACCTCTTCACCTATTACACATTTTCCTGTGTCATTCCAAAACCCCATCTATAAATCGAACTACTCTCCTGCCAGATATCACAGACTAGCTCACATTAAATTCTATAACCAGAAAACAAAAGAATTTAGCTACTACTTTGTCAAAAATCATAAACCAAAACAACAAACACTTCATAACACACTTTTGGATGGAGACATTCATCCAAACCCTGGCCCACAGAACACCCAGACCATAGGAACCAATAACAATAACAACACTAGACCTATACCACCATCCAAATCTACTAACTCTCTCACCATAGCTCATCTGAATATACGTAGTATTTGCAACAAAACTGCACAACTACATGCACTCCTTGATGCCAACCAATTCGATATCCTATGCTTATTAGAAACATGGCTAAAACCCACTATTAAAGATTGTGAAATTACCCCACCAGGATATAATATAATTAGACTTGACCACTCATCAAAAAAGGGAGGAGGGGTTGCTATTCTTTACAAATCTCAGCTACAAATCAGCAGTATAAACCTGAACCTCCCCATATACAGTAATGCAGAACTAATATGCTGTAAACTACAACTAAACAAAAGTAAAGCTATCTATATTATTTGTATATATCTCCCCCCAGGAAACAACATTAACACTCTTGAGGGCATTCTTAGCTGGCTCACTACTAATGTTCCACAAGAAACAATAATACTAGGTGACCTAAATATTGATTGGAATCCTTGTAACTACTCAAACCCTACCTCCCATATTAACCTACATGGCTTCTCTCAACTCATTTCAGGCCCTACCAGAATTAATAAAAGCAATAATAAAGACACCACTTTGGACTGGATACTTACTAATACTCCCCAACAAACCTACACCTCTGGCACCCTACCAGAAGATCTAAGTGATCACCTATTAGCCTATATTATTAGAAAAAAAAAACACCATTACTTTTCCTACCACTTTCCGAACATTACGTTCCAAAAAAAACATTTAACTCAGAACTCTTTCTAACACAACTACAACAATGTAATTGGACTCCACTAAAGTCACTACCTCTTAATGATGCAGTACAATACTTTAACTCTACATTCCTATCTATTTTAGATCTGCATGCACCTACACGCAAAATTAGAATCAAAACCAAACCTGCCCCCTGGCTAAGCAATAATACTAGACAACAAATCTCTACCAGAAACAAATACTGGGCTAAATGGCGTACTTCCAAGAACCAAGCTGACCATCAAACCTTCAGAGAATGTAGGAACAACACTAAAAAGCCATACTATTAGACAAAAAGAACTACTACCTTCATCTACAACAAATATCCAGTAAGGAACCAAAAAAATGTTGGTCCACAATCAATAATCTTCTATCTCCAGGCCAATCAATCATACCCAACCCACAAGACTCTCACCCTGACAACCCTATACAAATAGCTAATGCCTTTAACTCCTTCTTTACAAATACTATACAAAATCTTACAAATCAACTATCTCCTGACACCTCAAAACTACATCCTGTTTATGTAAATACAACCCCCTCATTTCACTTTTTTCCGATCTCTACGTCATATATTTTATCATTACTACAAAAACTTAAACCTTCTACCCCCTCCGAAGACAAACTCCCTGCTGAGTTCCTACAGATAGGGGCTAAAGCTATTGCCTATCCCATTTCTATACTGATAAATAGATCCATCAAAGAAAGAACTGTCCCTGATATATGGAAAATATCTCACATCATCCCACTACACAAAGGGGGAAATTTTAATGAATTCTCTAACTATCGTCCCATTGCTTTATTATCACCCATTGCCAAAATCTTGGGAAAATGTATCCATAAACAACTCCTAAACCATCTTCTCCAAAACAAACTACTTGCTAACTGTCAACACAGCTTTAGACCTTCCCACAGTACCACCACTGCACTGCTCTCATTCACAAACACCATCAACACTAACCGTAACATAAACAGTCTTTCTTTTGCACTATTCATTGACTTATCTAAAGCCTTTGACATGGTGAATCATCAAATACTCTTGCACATTCTTAATTCTCTCTCACTTGATCCTAACAGCATAACTTGGTTTAAATCTTACCTAGAAACCGCCAACAAGCAGTACTCTGGAAGAACTCATTATCTGAACACCTTCCTATCTCCCTAGGTGTACCACAAGGCTCTATCCTAGGTCCACTTCTTTTTTCCATCTTTATTAACGATCTTCAATCAGCTATCCCTTTTACTACCTGTATTCAATATGCAGATGACTCCACTATAATCTGGACAGCTACCTCTCAAACTGAACTTCAGTCTCTTACCCAAAAAGCCTTTAACACAGTAGAACAATGGTTCTCTCAACGCTGCCTTCTACTCAGTCCTAAGAAAACAAAGCTACTACTCTTCTCGCCAACACGTAAGCAAATCCCCCTAAATTTCTCTATCACTTCCAACAACAATACTAGTATTTCTCCTGACACCAGCACAGAATTACTTGGAATTACAATAGACAATAAACTTAATTAAATCACATTAACTCTGCTATAAAAACTGTGAACAAAAAAATTGGAACCCTATATCAAATCAAACCATTTCTTACCCCAGCTACTAGAATTACCCTAGCCAAAACTCATCTTATCTCTACTTTACTCTATGCATGCCCTATTTATACCAACCTGTCAAAAACAAACCTTAATAAACTAGTTATATCCTACAACAACATTGCTAGATTTGCTACCGGATCTCCTTTTAGGACCCATCACTGCCTTAATCTAAGACAACTTGGCTGGCTAGAACTTCATAATCAGATCGAACTACTACAACTTATAATAGCTCACAAAACCCTGTACCAACCCACTAAAACTCCAATACTCACCAGCTTCATTACCCCTTATTATAACCTGCAACATCTACGCTCCTCTAAAAAACTTTTGATCAACAGGACTACAACTAATAACTCTGAAGGAGATAGCCTGTTCTCCAACTCAGTTGGAAAACTATGGAACAAATTACCCTCTGATATCTAATCTCTGACTTCTCTTCCTATTTTCAAGAAGAATCTCAAAAAATATCTCAATAAAAAATGGATATGCCCCTGCACTAACCAAGACTAGCCTTGCTCTACCTTTCTTGTCTCCTCACCTTCCCTTCTCTCCCTTCTTTACCCAATAACCCAGTTGAGGTCTCCTAGCTCCTCAAATATACATTAAGATAGTGAACTGACCCACTGACTAGTTATCCCTGAGTGTTTCTCCACTCTCTCATAGGTGTAAATTCTGCCTCTCTTTCATAAAGTAACTCTTTATTTAGCCCTAGGATGATAATTAAATCCATTAACTCATCCTTTACTAACTCTGATACCTTTCCTATCTTTCCTTATCTTCCTTTCTTACTTTATCCTCAGTCTTTTCATTATGCTTTCTAATTATGTTACTTTGTAAAATGTACTATGCTTTCCCCATGACATAATATGTGGGATCCTATATCTCACTTATGTGTAAGACTATTGTGTTATTAATTTCCCAATTTCCTAAAAAAAAAAAAATGTTTTGTTTTTACTTGACTTACTTCTTACTATTTTAGCTTAAATTACTTTATGTTCACTTTTATTAAACTATGTATTAATACTTGGAGCTTTTCTCCCCGGGCCTCTACTGAAAATGGACATATATCCGGCTAGACTAGCCCGGTCAACAAATGTAAAATAAAATAAATAAATAAAAATAAATAAATTTGACTAACATAACACAACTCTATGGGTAAATGACTGCAAATATGAGGCACACATATGGTCAGTGTGCAGAACACTGGACAGTTGAATGGTATGAGCTCAGTATATAACATGCAGTTCAACACACACATCTGCAGCAGTATTTTACTCTGCACATGCTCTGTATAGTTGTTTTATATTTACAAGACAAAATGTGTATCATGGTTATATGTACAGGTAATATATGGATATGTACTACATCTCAGTAGCAGGCCTAGTCACTACAGACAGAGCCACATGCTATGGCCATCAGTGCTGTTCAGCAGTACATCAGTACACAAGTCTTGCTGAGACATATGCATTTCAAACCCCTATTTTCCATTATTAAAAACCACCTACTGCATTCAATTACATGCTTACTTGTTTCACATACCTTTTTTTCTGGATATGTCACAGAGTTATTCTTTCTTATTTTTTTCTCACACTACTTCAGCTTTGCACTGATGGACTGTCTAGGTGGTTTGAATAGATGGAAGCTTGTCTTTTGTAGGTAATGCTCATGAACATGTAATGGCCTGAGCACCAATTGGTGTTCCCCAGTTGCTGATTGCATGCAGAGCAGCTGTGTAGTTATTCCAATAGCCAATGTCATGGCAACACACTCCTATAATTGAGTACTCCATGTGGGCATTGGCCCTTTCTCTTACCTGTGAGGAAGAGATCCTGGAGGTGTGTGAGCTAATACCTCTTAGAACAAGACCTGTGGAGACAAGCCAACTAAAAGGTGGAGAAGATTCAAGACTTAGGGGCAGAATATGAGTATTGCTGTTATATGTTTTGAATACTGCTTATTTAACAGGGTTAGTCTGAACATGCTACTTCTGCATGGGTTTCAGTCTGACAAAGTTCTGTGTCTGCATAGCTCTCAACTGTAGGGCTATCCACATAATGGTCAGAGGTTTGCCTGCAATGTTTAGTCTGTTCCCCAGACAGGTGTTGTTCTTGGCAAATCAGTAGTATACTCTGGTAATTGCAATCAGTACATGCCAGCATCCATTTGTGTTTCAGATTTTATATCCCTCAGAAAAGATATGTTACAACAAACCCTGCAACACCAGCATTTTTTTTTTTCAATGCATAACAGCAATATTTCAAGTATGGCCATGTTTTTGGGCCTCAGTCCCAAATTATGTCAGGCTTGGTACAGATGCCATACAGTAGGAGGTTGATAGGTAGGGTGTACCATTATTTTGTTCTGTCATTCCTGATGAGGGGAAAGAGTGGACAACATGTAGGACTCTGTACATTTAAAAGGTTGGTGTATGGAGAATGCTCTTAGATGCCCTTGTAACATATTTTATGTAGGGGGAGAGTAACAAGTGGTTTAAAACTAGGCTGTCAGAACATGTGAGACATATTACTGATGAGGATGAAGACAGTTCTATAGCTGTACATTTCAATAATTCTCACCATGAGGGTAGTAGTCATGAAAGAAGATTTGTTATGTACAGAATCAGTTTAAATTCCTATATGTGATACTTTATCCCCTAGGGGGTTGACTGAGGAGAGTAATTGGAGGCTGTGTATTTAAATGTATGTAAGTATTAATTGCTTCTTCTAATTAAGGCAAGTATTTCTTGTAATGTGTTACTCCTTAAAGGCTTTGGCAATGACATCAGAGTAAAATGAACTTGTGTGAATTACTGGCTGTATTTTTGTTCACTATCTTCACTCATTGAAGTTCTGTTGCTAAGAGGTCACTGTATACGTCTGACCATCATGTATGACCTATCATGGTTTCATAGCAGTGTACTGTTCACTTATTATTTGGACTGGGGGGGCATATGTGAGTATCATGGGTCCTTTTGCATCCAGATGTGTTTGCCGGCCCAGTAATGGTTGGTCTATCAGCAGCATATGTTTGCATGGGCATTTAGAGACATGTATGCATATATATATATATATATATATATATATATATATATATATATATATGTATGTATATATATATATATATATATATATATATATATATATATATTGTTATATATATATATATATATATATATATATTGTTTTATATATATATATATATATATATATATACATACGCATCAGTATTTCTTGGTAATATATCTGTGTATTGTTATACATACATATGTATCTCTACACATATCTATCTCTCTATATATGTAAATTTTTTTTATGTATATTTATAGATAACAATCATTCCTGATTTCACAGTGTGTCTTTCCTATTGTAAACTACCTGTGCTGCATGATATGTTGCAAAAAACATCCTAGCATCTCACAGCTAAGATGGCCTAGTGGTACATTTCTGTGACTATGGTGTATAGCATCCTGGCCTCAAGACTGAGCATGCCTGAATGTTTTGTTGCTGGCAGAAGAAGGGCTGCTGGATACAGAGAGATTGAGGCACTTTTAAGCAGTTTTAAGTGGGTTTGCGTGGGTTTGCGTGGGTTTGTATGGCACTAAGCAGTGCTAAACCATGGTTAAACCAATAGGCACTTAAACTGTGTAGGCTTTGCTTACCGATGCTTACCAGTGTGCAAATATGCTTAGCAGAGCTAACTACTGGTTATCATTCATATTTAAGCAATGTGTAAACCTGCTAAGCATAGCTCAGCCCTGGTAACCATTGCTCACATTCCAGTCTCATAAAATAGCAGAGTAATGACATCATGTAATGAGTTTATTTAATTTCCTGTACATAGCATGCTTTTATGTGCTTTCATTACAGTAGCAAGGAGCGCAATTATACCATCCAGAACACTTGGGTATACATGGATAGTATCACATGTTTTTTTTATTTATTATTTTTTTATACTTGGGTAGTATCACATGTTACATGCACTCACACTTGCATGTTACACCACCTACAGTACACTGGTTGATGAATATGATTCCACACATATTGTATTATGAAATTAGTACTGCTGACACTGCTTTTCCATGTAAAATTAGATTGCCTATTGCAGTACTCCAACCATGCACTTCTGTATGCAGAGCTGGGACTCTGACTACTACACTATCTTGTTCTTGGTGTTTCAGCTATATGTTATTATGTATCTCCTCCTGGATATTAATATGATATTATTATATTAACTGTAGAGTACTATGTTTTTTGCCCATGTCATTGAAGACTGCTGTCATGTAGTAATGCCACACAATTCAGTTTCAGACTTCTAGCCTTCAGGACATTCATCCTAATGCATAACATGTTTGCTGTCCACTTCCTGTCTGTCCTCTGTGCAGATGTGCAGATGTCAGGTATTGCTAAGGCCATACAACTATGTAGATGCCCACATAGGTTTGTGGTGTGGACCTGGGCACTGTTGCTAACTCCATCGAATGGGATGTTCTTCATGTGGGCCTTGGCCCTATTACTTGCATGTGTGAGGGACATTACAAAGGTGGTGGGCTACAGATTCACAGACAGTAGATGGGAATATTTCACACGACAGGACATCTAGAGACAGCACAACATGGGGGACATATCTCCAGAATTGTGAATAGATTCTATGCCATCAACAGTGCTGTTATACACATGGTGGGTTGATAGGTTGACAGGGTTTGTGTGCATATGCATTTAGTGAGTGACTTCAAGTATGACCGTGGTATGTCTCTGATATACCTCTCCACTGGCATGCTGTCCACAGACTGGCCACATGTTTGCCTGTTATGTTTTGTCTGTTCCCCAGACAGTTGTTGTCCCTGGAAAATCAGTCAGGGACTCTGGGGAATGCAGTCAGTAAATTCTAAAATCCATTGCTATTACTGCCTTCATATTCCTCATAAAGGATATGTTACAACAAACCCAGTAACATCAGCAACTGTCTAAATGTCTGACAGCAATATGACCATTCTACGCCTGTGTTTATGCCTCTGTCCCAAAATGATGTCATGCTTTGTCCAGATGTCATGCACTATGAGGCTCAGATGTATTTAGTAGAATTATTTCTTGCCTTCATTCCTCCTACCATCCCAGTGATGTAGTAGACCCACAGACATGTTACAGGGAAGAGGCCATAAATATCAGTCCTGAGCCTGTGCATTCTGAGGTGAACCGTACATTTGAGAGGACTGTGCATGTTTGGCCTTTGTTGACAGACTGTCGGGATTGTGTACATATGTCATGTGTACATGTTATATGGGCTGTGTATGGAGGGGGGGGTAGATGTAGCAACTGCCTCATGTACACTGACAACTCTCTCCTCTTACCTTCTGACATTCAGACTTGTGAGAGATGCATTTATATATCCAAACTGGAAGCCATGTACTCTCCAGCCAAGACCGGACTAGCTGGTCAGGAGGAAAAGGTCAACACTTGCACCACATCACATGAAACACATAGCCCTCCGAACACACACACCAGCACTGCCTTCGCATAAAAACACAAACCACACACCCACCTTCGTGGAGGCTCTCAATAAAAATCTACCCAAGCAGCAGAGACCTCCAAGGCAGAAATGCACTCAACCACTACAACACAACACTAATCACAAGACACATAACTTTCCTAAACAGTGTGCCACTCAACCAAAGCCCATAGGGCAAAACAGTATACCCAACACACTAGTCATAGGTGACTCGATAGTGAGGCACACTGATGTCCCACTCACTAGGTTGAATAAGGAGAAAGTAACAGTTAGCTGCCTGTCGGGTGCCAGGATCTGACACGTAATGCATGCACTCAGGTCGTTCAACAACAGGTACAAATATGACTCTGTCATTGTACATGTGGCTGTGAATGGTTTGAGACGTACTTCCTTGGACTACATGAAAAGAGACATGGAGGAGCTCTCAGATTATGTAGCCCAGGTGGGTATGGCCCTAGCCCTGAGCAGCATCCTAGCATCACCCAGAATGATAGCACAGTACAAGTAGAAAATAATTGATTTCAACAATTCGCTAAGTTTCTGGTGTCATTCTAAGGGGATCCAGTATCTGTCTGCCTGGGATGACATGATTGACAGACCTCGATGCTTTGCTAGAGATGGACTGCATCTGTCACCCCTGGGCTTCCAGATACTGGCCAAGGCTCTTGCCACCCCTATTGTGCCTTTTTTAGGCAGTGTTCCAAAGACCAATTTACCACCGTAACAGCTACAAACAAATGCAATCTGAGGGTGATGTTGCTCAACGCTAGAAGTCTAAATCTCAAAATGCACTTGCTCGAGGCACTCCTTAAAATGGAGAACATCAACATTTGTGCTGTAACAGAGACCTGGTTCAAGGCAGCAGAAAGCACCCCTGCACTACCAGGCTATAACTCATTCCACACCTTTTGGTCCCAGAACTTAGACAGAAGTTCTAAAGGTGGTGGTGTTTCCATATTCATAAAGGATGCACACACCTCCAGACTGGTAGCCCAACATAACGCATCAGAGATACTTCAGGTGCAGCTAACATTGGGTAAGACAGCAATTCAGGTCGTAGCCTGCTATAGGTCCCCAACCATGTCCCAAGACTCGTACTCCATGTTGCTAAGCACCCTGGAGAATATTAGGGTCCAGCCTAATACTCTCTTACTAGGCAACTTCAACTACCCCTCCATTAACTGGGTAAATTACTCATGTACCAATACACTTGCCCAACATTTCCTGGAGTTCATTAATTCCAATGCCCCAGCTTGTTCTTACCCCCGCTAGAGGTAGCAACATCCTTGACCTGGTCATTACTAACATGGGCGACCGTTGCTCTACACCAATAGTCAGCTCCTCCCTGGTTAGATCCGACCACAAATTAATCACCTTGGAAATCCACATCCCTCTCACCCCCACCCCCCAGAAAAGGTAACCAACATGAAAAACTTCTCCAAAGCTAATTTTGGGATCCTAAAAACAGAGGTGGCTAACTTCATCACCCATGCAAATGGAGAATAGTTGCATGACTGCAGACTCATACACCAATGCACTGTACAAACACGTCCACAAATGCATGGATCTCACCATACCCAATAGAACCAAGACACACTCTCCAAAAAAAGGAAGCCAATCTGGTGGTCCCCTGCCATAAACAAACTCTACAACAGAAGGAGGAAATGGATGTAGAATAAGGTGAAGTCCCATGACTGGAAAAACTCCCTTATCTGCCTCAACAAAAAGTTGAGATCCCTCATCAAATACTCTAAAGCTAGGAATGAAAACAGAATTGCAGCAGAGAGTAAAGACAACCACAAGGCCTTCTATAGTTATGTAAAGAATCTCCACAGCAATACCCAGATTTTTTCTGAGTTACTGCACAATGGTACATCCTATAACCGAGCCAACAGATATTCCCAGTATACTGGCTGACAGATTCAGTGTAAACTTTACCCCCCCCAAAGGACCAATCACAATATCAGTAGATTGCCAGGCATCCAGTAATACTGCTGCACAAGTTAAAACAGCACTGTCCAAGGCAAAGAATACAGCTTCTGTGGGACCTGAAAATATCCCTGGTTGTGTTCTACATGAACTACAGAGTGAAATGGCACTTCACTTGTGTGCCCTGTTCAATCACAGCCTCACCTCAGACTTTGTCCCTGCCAAATGGTGTACTGCTACAGTCATGCCTCTCCACAAAGGAGGGGCGACTACAGACCCTGGGAACTATCACTCCATTAGCCTGATGAGTCTGATATGCAAAGCTATGGAATGCATCATCATGGACCTAATAAACAAGGATATAGGGAATCTCCAAACTCAGGATACCACACAGTTTGGTTTTTTGAAGGGTAACTCATGCCTGCTCAACTTGCTTGACTTCTTTGTGTCAGTCACCAGAGCTGTGGATGAAGGGAAGGTGGTTCATACAGCCTACCTTCATCTGGCTAAGGCTTTTGATACCATTCCCCACTCAGGAATCATAGAAAAACTCACTAAGCTTGGTATCAACCCCTATATCACTAGGTGGGTTGCAAACTGGCTCACAGATAGAATCCACAGTGTGAAAGTAGCTGACTCCAAGTCAGACTGCCAATTAGTCACAAGTAGAGTCCCACAGGGTTCGGTTCTGGGTCCTCTCCTGTTTGGGTATCTACTTCTCTGAAGTCCAGGCCAACATGAAGGGACACTGGATGACAAAGTTCATAGACGATTGCAAGTTGGGAGCTATTATTAACTCCCCAAGTGATGTTGACATCCTACAGAATGGCCTCACTGTGACCAATGACTGGTGTCAGAACCATGGCCTTAAGCTCAATGCCAAAAAATGTGTCGTCATCATCTTTGGGAAAACCTCGGTTCCAATGAGTTACCACATTGATGAGCAAAGAAGGCATTATAAAAGATCTGGGAACACAGGTTGACAGCAACCTCTCTTTTGATCACCACATTGCCACTGTGGTCAGAAAGTCCTTTTATGTGGCACATCTCATTACTAAGGGTTTTGCATCCAGAAGAAAGAGGTCATTGTTTCCCTATACTCTTCCCTCATTAGGCCAATCATCGAGTACAATGCCCCATTTGGCATGTACCTCACTAGACACCTGCAACAACAGGAGAGGTCGTAAAAGTACCTCACAAAAAGGATCCTAGGCCTTAAACATTTGTCCTATATGGACAGACTCAAAAAACTCCAACTATTCTCTGTCTCATATCGCCTACTTAGAGGTCGATCTCTGCTTGACTTACAAAGCCATGTCTGACCCAGCTCTGTTAGAAATGCTACATCTAAAGAAATCCCAATCTCTCTGTACCACATGCTCCAGAGACTTCAACCTCATTACCACAATTAACATAACATGCTGGAGGGACAGGTACTTAACCCAGAGACTTCCCATGCTATGGGAGAGACTTCCCATACATGTCAAGCAGAGCACCTTGCTGACTCTCTTCAAGAGAAATCTTGATGAGTGGATGGGAAACAGAAAATTCACCCCAGGGATAACACCAGTGGCTCTACTCGACATAGCCACTAGGAACTAAGGTCAGGTGGCACTATGCCAGGGTAATCCTATGGCTAGGTTTGTAAAAGCCCCATGGCCATTAGCCTAGTACACATCTATGAACCTATGAACCTAGAACATGGAACCCTTTTGCAACATCCGAAGGTGGAATAAGGTGCTTGACCCATGAGGTTTATTATTTTTTTCAGATAAAAATAAGATGTTTTGATCTTGGCTGAAACCTTTTCCTTATGTAACACATTGCTGTCAAGGGATCACATTCAGATTTCACACAGGTGATGCAAATTTCAGTTTATTCACTAAAAAACTTAAGGAGGGATAGAATGGAAATATGAAATACATGCAATGGGGTACTTTACCATTTTTCTGTCTTTGTATTGCTGATGTTAACACTATTAAGAGTATCAAATCAAAGGCGTCTTCAAAAGTTGTAAAATCTGATGCAAGCTCCTGAGAGAATACCCATAACTTAGCATTTAAAGAAAAGACATCTACCTGAGGGGCCTCCCAAAACAGCAACATGTACAATGGAAATAACAATTTTCAGCCTAGCGCAACTCCAGAAGTCACAGGATTAATATCAGAAAGAAGTCTCTGAGTTATACCTAAATGGTGAAAGACATACTACTGAAGTACAGTACATGCAAAATCATAGCTATTTTGAAGGTATTTGATCAGGATACCAAGACCAACAGTGTCAAAATCCAAAGACAGATCAAGGTGGAACAAAGTTAAATATAATGGTTAATCAATCTCTCATTGTGAAGAAGTCACTAATAACCATAATTAGGGAAAAGTCATTGCAATGCAATGATCTAAAATCAGAATGACAAGGATTCAGAAGGTCATAAGTAGATAAATGTGAATACCCTAGCATGCAGACATTTCTGCAAAATATTATGCAGCCTTCTCAAGTGGGGAGGTTAAATAGCCTTATTAATGGGTAAGATGGATTGGCTTACATGACCTAGTCACCACCTACTACAGCACCACTAAATAATTAGATGTGGTAGAGATCTCAGTCAACATGAATAATGCTCTCCTAAATGAGCTTCTCTTTGGTATGCCGTATACTGCATATTGGACATCCAAACTAAATTTACACTCCTTTTGTGTCACGGGGGTGTTTGGTAAAGTAAGTGCTATAAGCCAAATGATGTACCATACCCACACAAAAGCTATCAAGGACTTTAATCAAGTCCATTGAATCCCAAAGCAGCTTAAGCAGAGGATGTTTGAATGTTTCAAGACAACCTGGTCTGCACATAATGGTTCTGTCAAGCCTGCCTTTTAAATGCATTTTATATACAACATTTCCTCTATCTGTACCCTCTAGCCTCACCGTTTGTTCACCTGTCCTTTGCCTTCTTAAATATCTCTGTAGATTCTTTCTCTTCCATCCATTCTGACAGTCTTTTCCACTGGTTCACAACCGTCTCTGTTGAAAAGTACTTTGTTGTCTCTATAGTCTCCTACTCCATCTGGCTTTCCTGTTCAGAATAACACCTTCATTTTTTCTGACATGCTGCCCTTCACTAATACCATTTTATTAATGTCTATTTTAGTCTCTAGTCATTAGAGCACCACCTCCTCTAGTATTTGGCCATAGAACTTCAAGTGCATCCCATGAACCTTGGCTACACCTTTTCTCGGTTCTCCTTCCAACACACTTACAACTCTTTCCTTGTAGGGGCTCTAGGCTTTCTCACTATACTAAAGATGTGGTATGACTAAGGCCCTGTAGATGGTGCACATTACTTCTTTGGTCTTGGAATCTATTCCTGTGAGGATACACCCTAATATTTTATTTGATGCTGCCACTGCCCTGTCATTCTGGTGATCCAGTCCAGGTGTAATCAACACCCCCAGATATTTTCCTGCTTACATTGCCATCAGTTACCACCCCCCATCTGATTTAACCCACTAGGGATGTTCATGCTGAAATGCAGCACTTTGTATTTGTCTATATTGAAGCTCAACTGCCATTTCTCTGCCTCTTTTTCAGATTCTCCATATCATTCTTCTGACTCTTAATGTCATCTTCCCTGCCTGTTTTCTTTTTCCTCAGATGCTGGAAGAGCCAGGCAGGGGAGGATGGGCGTGAGCAACCACTAACAGCTCACCCATCCTGGGAGGAGGGAAGGATGGATGTGACATCAAGCTCATCACTTGGGTGACATATGGAGGGAGCGGTTAAGGTGACATCCATGTAGTTCAGGTATGTCATGCATGCATTGGCACTGTGCAGATGCATAAGCCAGAACAGGCAAGATGTAGAGGCTTGCTTCCTGTGGAAGGCAGCATGTAACACAAATCAGGGAGACAGTGAGAAGGACAAGGAAACTTCAAAGGGGAATGAGTAGGACACTCCACAAGACAAGAAAGGTGTCCCACTCCCTTCTACCCATCTCTCATCACATGGGGAACAAATGCTCAGAATAGAGTGCACTGACAGAACCAACTGGGTCCTAGTTCTCATTTAGCCTAAAGATATCAGGCTTCTGGTCTATGTGGAATGAATGGGCTGACTGGGTATAGGTGGGGGTGCTATCTGGTAGAGTCCTGTAGAGATGCAAAAAAATGGGTGTAGGACCTTTTTAACATTCAGGTACACTACAAAATATATCATTATTATATATAAATTAAAATGTGTAAAAGTAAAAATAATGATTCCCATTTTATAAGTGCAGTAATTAACTCGGTGGATGCTCTTGGCACAGATGGGATTGTAAGACACTCATCCTGCAGGCTGAGGCTTCAAAAGACCTCTGTGTTTCCAGTAATGTTTTTATTATGCACACACCTTTTTGCCTTATTGCTTGCATCCATATTTGTTTAAAAACAGTGTGATAAAACACATTTATGACCACTCATATCTCTGCATATACTACACACACACACACACACACACACACACACACACACACACACAAACACATACAGTCCCCAGCATTTACCTCTGATGTGATGTCTCCCAGTTAAAGTAATGGGTGAAATGCAAATTTTTGAACATGTCAATTAATATGGCTGCTGGTGGTGATTTACACAAACAAGCATTTTTTGAATAACTCGGTTATGTGAATCACTTACCACAGCAATTTCTGATGCAGAGCACATGACTCATATGCTTCAGTACCTGGAATGTCTTATTTACATTTGCAGTAAGCCAGAGGGACAAACCCTCACTGCATCTCATGCAAACACTTCCAGTAGGGCTGTCTCTGAATCAGATATGGCTCCTCTCTCTCTCTCTCTTTCGGCTTTCCCTGATAAATATGGCTTACTGCTGGTGGTAATGTTTCTGAATCCCAGGCATACCTCTCAAATATACAGATTTTCTCAGAATATCTAGATTTTTGTTTCATATTTTTGGTCCATTTTTCAAAAACTGTGATTTTCTAGCAAAACAATGCCAAGTCATTAAAGACTAAAGTCAGAAAATAATGACAGACATTTGAGTTTCAGATTTCATACCCTTCAGAAAATTCATCCTAACACAAAACCTGTTATATTCTATCAATTTTCTAAGTTTGTAAGAGCAATATTTAAAAATTGTTCATATTTTTGGGCCTTCACTCTCATTACTTATGGCTTTGTCCAGATTTCTTGCCCTAAGAGGTTGACAGGTATGACAGGGCACATACCAGGTGATAGGACCCAAGTCCAACAGAGAATGTAGATAAACTGCAGCTGTTGTGTTTCTGCTGTCGGTCATCTTTGCTGTCACGATCAGTCTGGTTAGCAACAGTTTCACTCTCATATTTCAACTGTTTAGCTTGCATTTATACAACTGCTGATGCTTTCCAATCCAATCAGCAGACTGTTAGCGACCACACAGCTTAAACAGATGATAAGTTGGTCTTGCAGTGTAAATCTATTGCTACTTGTATTGATTACACCATCATCATATGGTTGTGTGTCAAAACTGATTGATAAGTCTGTTCCTTATACTGTTAACTGTTCTGCAATTACTGCAAAAGATCCTAGCTGAAAATGGGCTGCAGGCCATTTACATCAAATAAAAAAATGGATCGTTTATTCAAATTTTTCAACTAATGCCATAAAAAAGCTTGAATTACATTATGCAGTGGCTATATAAATCTCCTTTGTAGCATTCTAGTTAATGTAGATTCTCCCTTCAGCGTGAGGTTAAAAAGAAAAGCAGGGTGCAAAGAACACTTCTGCAATGCAAAGTATGTCATTTATCTTCATACTGCCAATGAAAAGGAAAGCAAAGTTAAAATAAAACGCATAGCTAGCCATTGACTGCAACTGTCATTTGTGAATAAAGCAAATAATAACAGCATCCACCTGCTGATTACTGTGGTGTCTTTTACATCCAGGTCCTTTGTGAATAAAGCAAATAGTAACAGCATCCACCTGCTGATTACTGTGGTGTCTTTTACATCTTGGTCCTTGCAGAGTTGCAATTTCTAATAGATAGAGATATATTGTATAGACACACACACCCCACATATACCCTTATGTATATATATATATATATATATATATATATATATATATATATATATATATATATATATATATATATATATTTGAATTGTTTTTCAAAGCTATGATGACATGATACAGCAATTTTTAACTCATCTTCTTGCTAAGAAGGTGAAATGTTCACACAGTTATTGCTGCTTATAAAATCTGAAATGCGAAATTAGGATGGCTTTAAGAGTAAAAATACAATTTTAGGGAATGTGCCAATCAGGCTAACAGTACTGAGTAAGTAGCCTATAATTTCTAACATACCACTTTTAAAAGTTTAGGTATAGATGTGTCTTCTACTCATTCTTTAGAGTTAACCTGTTTGTAGTGACTAAGGAAGGATTCCAATACATTGATTTACTGCCTGGTCCTTTAAGACCATACTCACCTAAAAGATCTCACTGGGTATAGAGAAGAAAGGCTGCTTCATCCATACCAGAATGGGTGGTAAACATACAACACTAACTTTATACAAATAAAAATGATAAATATATACAAAGCGATTCACCAGAATAGATATTAAAGTATGCAAGCACACTATTTTGTATATGTTAGCATATTCAGTGCAATCTTAATGTTTTAGGTTCCATGATTAAATCTGAAAACACATAACTGCCTTTAGAAACTTAAATTATGAAAATTATACATTGTAGAAATGATCTGACTTGAGTAACTCCAGGTTTCATTTCTCTGTCAAAATACTGTAAATGTAGCAAAAGTTATTTAATTACTGCTTCTTAAGATTGTCATTTCTGTGTTTTATTTCAGCCCTTATGCATGCTGTGGTGTTTGGTAATGTAACTGCTATAATCCAGAGGATGTACTCCCGACGCTCCCTTTACCACACCCGCACAAAAGATCTCAAGGACTTTATTCGAGTCCACCGTATCCCCAAGCAGCTTAAGCAGAGGATGCTTGAATGTTTCCAGACAACCTGGTCTGTACATAATGGTATTGATGCTAATGAGGTAAGAACTACCTTTTAGCTCTTAAAGATTGTTTTTTATTTTTATTCGTAATTCTTCAGTCAAGAAGAAAAGAAATATTCTATCATGATACCAAAAAGGTGTTTGCAAGTTACAGACAAAGAGATGAAAATATTATTGCTGCATTATGGATCATGCTTTCATTTTTTAAGCTACACATGTAAAAGCAGGTCACTTCTTGGTGTGCATGAGTCTAAATGAAATTTCTAGTAGTTCAGCAAAAACTGTAGGACCTTAATATATTGACTAGTGTCGTGTGGTGCAAACCTACACAGTTGCTCAGGTCTAAAGAATATAAAATATAAAACAGTTTAAAACACTAGTACACAAGTGTTGCATTTTGTATCAGTGTGACTGAATGCCAGAAGCACAGTACTTACTACAGCTAGAAGCTTGCACTAAAATGCATTTTATAAGCAGTGACATCTGCTGCCCCAGAAGAGGAGAATAGCTGTACGGGGCATTTCTTTATGTACTAAGGGCTGTCAGACCTTGGCTTGTATTGTAAGTGCTGGACATCATATATATATAATAATAAAGATTTTACAATCCTGCTCTCAAATAACTATGACTCTGGCACTGTAGAACTTGCACGTCATCATCATCACCCCCTTTTTCTCATTTTCTACATGGGGTCAGGGTGTCATGTCACTTGTTGCCATCTCTCCCTATTCACTAGTATGTTTATTCTCCAGTCATCTAGGAAATGTCTTTCTCTCCATACTGCTATGAGTACCCTCAGGAGCCATTTCTCCCTTATCTCATTCAACATCTTGATCATATCTCCTGTGACTTCCTCTGAGCCTGTTGCTTTCCCTGACTTCATTTTTTTCATTTGTGCTGTTCTTAGTTCGTCTAACGTGGGTTCCTCCTCTTCTTTCACAGTAAGCCATGTCTGGGGCAGTACAACTTCTGTGGGATTTTCTTCATATAGAAGCTGTTGAAAATACTTCTAGCATCTGTCTTTGGTCCTGTGGACTAAAGAGTAGGTTTACTGCTGGCATCCCTTATGAAGGACATTTGACTATCTCCTGTATCTTTATGTCTTTGCCATGCAACCTGATAGAGTTTCTTTGTGCCACCTACTGACTAACTTTCCAGAAACTGGTGGAGTGCCTCTGATGTCTTGCTCTTGTCAGTGCAACACCTTTCTTAGCTTCTTTGTTAGCCAAACAGTATTCTTTCCAAGCCTGGTTCATCTTTTCTGTCTCCCACTTTTCCTGCACTCCTTCTTTCTTTAATGAATTCTTGTCTTTCTGCATTCCTCTGCCAGCTTTCCTTCTGTACCTTCTGTCCATAGCTGGCTTGACCATATATCTGTCATTATCTACTCTGCTCTTATTCTAAAATCTCTCTTTTGTAGTTCATGTTGCTCACTGTTTCTGTTATGAAATAGTTGTGTTTCCTAAATACATAAAACAGTAGCACTCATGTCTGTCTAAAATATTTAACATACATTTTTATATTATTCATTTATCTTATTTATCATATTTATTATTTTTGTTACTAGACAAATCCCACTAAGTGAAACTTATTTTGTGGTGATGTCTCTGGGACTAAACATTCCAGAGAGAAAAAATAATTGAATATATCTTTGAGATGTATATATAATCGTCACTAAATTTCTGAATCACAGTAAAGCAAACATGCACGTCATGCTTATATATGATAAAAACTGCAACAGATGAACTCAAATATATAATTTAATTATCAATATGTGTGTTTCTGTGGCAAGAAATGACCTTTTTCTAAGAATTTAAAAAGAAGAATTCAAAAGAAAAATGTATTGAATCTATAACAGAAATGTATGGTGTAACTCCTTACAGTATGGAAAACACAGCATTTAGACTTAGTTACATCTGAGATCTTCTGTATCGCAGACACGCGTGCGCGCGCGCGCGCACACACACACACACACACACACACACACACACACACACACACACACACACACTCAAAGAAAATATATAAATCAGACAGCTGAAAAAGACAGCAGTTAAGATGTATCAAAACAGCTGAAGAGTGCCAGTACCTGATGCTTCCTAGACTTTTGAGTTTTGTTTCTGCAGTTGTCTTTGCCTTTGTTCTGGGAATCTAGCTATTGTAGCATATTGCTTAGTAATTATTTTAGATAAGAATAGCCAGGAGAAAAAAAGAGTAACTGGAGGTAGATATTTTTCTTTCTTGCAATCTATTCACTAGTAAAAAGGTCATGACTGGTTATGTTTTATTTTATTTTTTATTTATTTATTTATTTTTATTTAACATTTGTTTACCGGGAAAGTCCAACTTGCAACAAAGCCAATTTTCAGCAGAGGTCCATGGAGAAACGCAATAGACGGCTGTCTTTATAACGTGGGAGGAAACCAGGGCACCCAGAGGAAACCCACACAAATGCAGGGAGGACATGCAGACATGTGATTCTTAATTAATAAGGAAGAGTAGTTATTGTTAATTAGTGACAAACTGCTGGTACCACCTTTTAACTGGCCAGTCTGCTTTGCATATGACCATTTGTATTTGTTATTACATTTGGCTTACTAACAGGAGTGAAAGAGTAACTGGATGGCCCCCATGTTGATATTCTAACAACAAAATCAATCAACCCACCTGCCAAAGGTGTCCCAAAGTGGTACAACAAAGTAGGAAAGTCTTAAAGGCTTAAGCCTTCTTTAGATCTGGAGAAGGCTTAAGAAGCCAAAAGAGCTTATCTCAGCTGGGAATTTCAGTGTTTTTAACATTTTTATTGTTTTTCTTCAAATAAAGAGTGTTTTTTATCACTGTGATGCAGTGCAAGCTCATGATGGTGTACCTTGAAGACTTTCCTACCATGTTAATAGTCTAAGGTGGTGGACTTTACTACTGTGAATCAGTGAGCTATAATAAAATAAGACAATTACCATCCTTTCCTGCAAATTAAAAAAATAATGTAAGAGTGTGTGAGTGTGTGAGTGAGTGTGTGTGTGTGTGTGTGTGTGTGTGTGTGTGTGTGTGTGTGTGTGTGTGTGTGTGTGTGTGTGTGTGTGTGTGTGTGTGTGTGTGTGAGCAAGACAGAATCTGAGGGTTATTTAACATGCAGTCACTGTGAGCAAGTGGAAGGCACTGGAAGGCACTGTAGCTCAGAGACAGTGGTGATGAAGAGATATAGAGAGCTAGGTCAAAGACCCTGCTTAGGTGAGTGTTCAGTGTATAGCCTATGTATGGGCATGGATGGTGCAGGCCCATACCCAGTGCAGCAGTGCTTAATACCTGCAAGCACTTCTGGTCCAGCTGCACTTTGTAAATTGCTTTTATCTGAGCAGTTTGTTTATATGTGAATCCATTTGGTACCAGTAGTGTGACTCAAGAGGCTACACCCCTGGCAGCCATTCCCATCAGTTAACAGAAGTGGGATTCATATACCATCAACTGTCTGATATCCCCTTACAATTGCAATAATGGGATTTGAACTTCATATGGCAGCCAAGTCTCTTTTGTTATAATAACCATAATTAAAAATGAACACTGAAATACAGTGTGCCTCACGGAGCACTGTCATACATGTGTAAATATGCAAGTAAATGTCAAGCAGGGATGACACATTATGCATGTTGAGTCTGCTGCAGTAGTAGTAAACCCCTTACATGTATATGGTACTAAGAGTTAAATAGATTATAGTCCTATTTGCTTTAATAAATTTGCATACAACTCATAATGCCTATTGACTATTCTATAATCTGAAGTTGCATTACATTATAGACAAGCAAATCAACTTAAAAAAAAAGCCAAATATTTCCCAATGCCAAATGTTGACTGCATTGGTGATGCAGTGCAGTAATATGGTAGCAGAGAGGAAGATGATAACAGAAAATTGCAGGTTGCATATACCATACAAATCATGGAGCAAAAATTATTTCCAGAGAGTAATAGATGATTAGAGTATTTTATAGACTAACTAATGTTTGCTTTACGTTGATAATGGAACTTTACTTTATCATACAGCATTTGCTGCAGTCTTATGTTAGTTTCAATTCTTTCATTTTAAAAGCATATTTTCCAGAAAAAAATACTAAACATGAAATATATGGCATATAAATGCATTCTTCCACAGAAATACATTTCTTGGTTTTTGGACATTAAATTGCTTTGATCTTCTGGGTTTATATGGTACATCCTGCAAAAGGATATCATTTTAATTTGAATTCTAAATTTTGTTATAGACATGCATTGAAATTCTTGGTGAAAGGCAAGCAATACAGAGAGCTTTCCGTATAATTATCTGTATAGTGTAGATGTCATTGTGGTATTTTACATGTTGTGTAATTGTTTTTATTTACACATTCCCTTCTGTGTACAATAACTGTCCCTAAGAAAATCAATTTACTACACAGATCACGCAGGTCAACTCAGATAAAAACAGTTGCATTAAGTGGACTGTGGAAAGATTCTTAATAAATATGAAATGAATAGAAATACATGTAAATACACATTTGCTGAGTTGGTTAGTGCATGTGTACCTAATGTTGAGATAAACAGGTGTTAGGTTTACTATGAAGGTCCTTTACATGGTGCTCTGTAATCCAGAATCAAACTGATCTACAGAATGTTTAATATATTTGAGATATGGTAGGAGAGAACCTAAGTATCCTGCAGTCGTGTATCTGCACCTTTCCACATCCAGAACCTTCTAGGTTTACTATGCTGCTAAGAAAATATGGAATTAATTTGCATTTCATAACAGAAATGGCTGGATCCTACAGCAAGTCCCAATGAGCAATATTTTTTCTTCACTTATGCAGAAGTATCATAATGGCTTAGCAACATTGCAGTGTTGGGAAGGCTCTGTAATCTTACAGAGAAGTAAATGATTGCTTTAGCTCTGTCATTATATATGGATCGTACTGTAGGACTATTCTACTGCCAAATCAGTATATGATTATACTATCCAATGTAATATAATGGGCTTGGATAATCAGCAATCCTCATTGCAAGCTCATGTTCCAATGGGGTGAGTTAATGTACAGGAAGAACCCTGTTAAAAAAGAAGTATAACTACTCTGGCACAAAATCTATGCCTTAAGACAGAAATCCCTTATTAGAGCTGCCATTTCCATAATGTTAAAAAGCCACGGTTACAGAGTACAGACAAATATAACAGACTTAATTCAAGTTAACTGCTTCAGTTACAAGGACCTGCCATTCCCTTTTTCTCGTTAACCACAGTTCTTAAAAATCCATGGCAGCAAGCAGAAAAAAAAACAGAACTAATGCAAGTAGCTGCAGCAGCAGTTACAATGTGTGTGTGTGTGTGTGTGTGTGTGTGTGTGTGTGTGTGTGTGTGTGTGTGTGTGTGTGTGTGTGTGTGTGTATATGTGTGTTTGTGCATATGTGTCTTGTAATAGTTTGCATTGCAGCTGACAGCAATGAGCTAAATACATTACAATGACTATTTTTTGTAAGTCAAAGTAAACTTTATTGTCATTCAGAAATCACACAACACTGAACAAAATTTCATGTCTCCGGACTCAATGTGCAGACAACATATAGACTATTGTTACAGACATTTACACGTATAATACCTAGCTATTACATCACAGACATGGACTAATACTGCACATAATTAGAAACACATTTTAACACTTTTTAAAGTGAACACTTACTTGCATGAGTTAAGACATTGCATTGATCCTTGCACAGAAATAGACATTGGAGTATTGCACTATGAACATTAGAGTATTGCACTATGGACCTTTGAGTATTGCACTATGGTTAATTTACAAATTCACAACATGTATTGCATTCAAATAAGAATTTATAATTATATATTAAATCATGCATTTAATCACAATCAAACATCTGAAATGTGCACAGTCACTGAAGTGAATACATCTGTATGTGAGTGGATTTCTGTGTATGTGTGTAACAGTGTGTATGTCTGTGCCTCTGCATTTGTGTGTCTGTGTGCGCATGAGTGTGTGTGTATGAAATACACCTGATATTTTGAATGTAAAATATTTCCTCCAACAACCATTGCATATCCTGCACCAATTTTGAAATATTTGGCAGAGCAACTATTTCACATAAATATATTACAACTTGACATACAAATAATAAAACAAATACAAGACAATTTAACATATAGCCCTTTTTTAAGAGCAATGATTTCATTTAGGGTGGACATAATAAGGAAGTTAAAGAACACCCTTCACTGGTCTATTATTTCCCCTGTAGCACCCATCCTGTTAGGCACTACTTTTTCTTTAGCATATGATATAAAAATTTGTAAGAGCAAAAGGCAATGTAGTTATTAAGATTCAAACATCACAAATTGCAGCAAAAGTTAAGTACAATATCCACTAAAAAGAAAATCAGATTAAGGACTGTAATATGTAAAGATACAAAAAGTACATGTTTCTTAGGAATTAGATGAGGGTTTACCTACAAGCAATTGAAGCACACTCATTTGACTCGCTGTTTTCCAGAAAATAAATATCAAATCTGGTGAGCTGAAAACAGTATAAGAATGTAAAAAAAAATTTTTTTTTTAGAGGAGGGCAAGCCCCGCTGTACCCTATATGGGTAGCTCTTTCACTAAATTATATACAACACTATGATCACCCCACAGTGGAGGAAATGGCAAAGTACCTGAAAAGTCTTCTGCTGGCTTGCACAGTACAATATATTGTAGTAAAACTCACAACAATATTAAATTTATCATAATGAACAGTCATCCACCAGTGCATCAACAACATAATGTCATTAGGTGAGCAGTGGAAGCATTATTTTTCCAGAAAATTATATGTGCAAAAATGGACAGAAATATTTGAAAATAGAGATATGTAATCTCTGTGTCAAAGTGAAGGAATATTTTTACAAAGGAGTGGTGGATGTGTGGAACATAGCTCATGACAATACTATTGTGGGTTAAAAATAGGTGAATCACTTAAAACTGACTTATATGTAAGATCATTAGAGGAGTAAGAGTAGATTTACTTCTGGTCAACTACTTTTGGTTGTAATAACCAGTTGACCTTCTTTGTACTGTATACTGAAAAGATTTTTCCTCATGCTAAGAGGGAATAAATACATGTCTGCCTACAGAATCTCTTGGCACCCCACTCAGAGAAAAACCTGTACACCCAGCAGGGGCTTGTAAACATGCTGTCTCCCTAACATATGACATGCATTTATAAACATTGTAGGCATAAAGATTGGGTCAGGATGAGTACAATGACAATATCTCTTAAAGTAACACCAGCTGGTCCTTAAGCTCAATGTTATATGTTACCTCATCCCTATTGAGCATAAAGTACATAAATACTTTTATTATAACTAGACAGTGGATAAAAAAGGGCATCAGTCCATTCTACATTCCTGTTCAATAAAATAAATAAATAACTTACTTTAAACAGTTGCAGATATCAGCTGTATCATGCAAGTGTGGCTGTCATGTAGACTCAGATCTTTTGAGTACCTATTGTTTTAAAAAGAATCAGCAAATGAAACAGTAAATCTCAGAGATCAAAAAACTTTTTTCTTCCTCAACAGTAAGTGCTGATAGTTGTTGTCTTACTTGCCTGTTACCCAAGAATAACTGTTAGTCTCCCAGCCTGTGCCTTCTTTTTTGCTGATGTTTAATACCTTAACCTAATAAATTATCCTTTGTGCCAGGTAGTAGAGTTATGCTTCAGTTGTAGATCCATATATTATGCTTATATGTGATAAATCATCATGATAAGAAAATTATTTCTTACCTCCTGCATTTTTGCAAACATATTGTTTCAGAAATCCATTTTTATCACTGATACCTCCAATGGTAATACACCTAGCTGCTGAAAGATTACTCACTAATTTAATTGTATCTTGGAATGATAAGATGAGAATGTTAGAATGTTGTGGAACTACAAACTTCAAGCCTCTCAACTCTGAGGATGTACATGATTAGGCCTTTTAAGGTAATGGCAAAGTTTATCTTGCAGTCTTGCAGTTAAAAAAAATAAATAAACTGCTGTTAAGATAATAATTGTAGTGTCATCTTCCACTTTCTTGAAGTTTGATCAGGTTTCTGAGAATCTGTTTTAGAGCTCTTGTTTTTTTTAATAAAATTAATTTTGGCTGTCATTTCTCGCTTCTGCTTTAAGTCTCATAGAATGCTACTTATGTACTGTCTATCAGTTTAATAAAAAAAAGACCTGAGATGCTGATGTGAGAGTATAAAAAAACTGAATGGCTATATCTCAGTCCCACAAAATGTCATTAACAGTGGTAGTTATCTATTTCCATTTGCATTTTACATCTCTGGTCAGTTAGTATGTGTTGAAAGGATGCAGGAAAATGAGATGTTGAAAAATAAGACTGAATTTCTTTCCTTAATCAGGATTTTTTCAGGCCATCTTTAAAAAGAAACAGGTCATTTAAGAAAAAATAAAATGCACCTCAGAGTATCAGTGACCCTCATGGCTTCTGGAAGCCTAATGCCCCCCAGACCCTCCAGCTTAATATAGTAATTGCCCTCACAGTTATCAGAGTGCAGTTTTGGCTAGTTAGGAGATGTTGTATGAATGAATGAATACTGGAGAAAAGCTGAAAAGTAAGATAAGCTGTGAAAAAAAAAAGACAGAAGTAATCTTGTTAAATAAAATTAAGAATTCAATACACAGGAGGTTCAGATCCAAAAGTTTACTAGTGTACACCAGGAGGCAAAAAACGTACAAGTACAGAATTTTGTCTGACATGAAACAGGAAGCACACAATTTTATATAGGTTTAACATTTAAGCTATGCCCACCTTACTGACGTGATATGTCACAAGGCATCTACATCACTTTAGCTTACAAGCCTTCATTCATTAAATCTGCTGATGCTGTATATTTAAAAAAAACTTTTCCTCTAGATACAATACGGCCTTGCTATCCAGCTGGTCAGTCATAATGTCTTTCTGTAAAGTTACTTGTTCAAGGTTTCATATCAGTTTGAATACAATAGCAGCTTCAGTCTTTTAATGCATGTCTTTGTTCTCTGTTACACTTTCTCACACAGCTGTGTGCTATCATAGTAATACATATACAAGGCCAAATCATTCCAACAGGAAAGAGCAGCAGATTTCATTATTTTACACATTTAATTTCCTGACCCAGCAGATAATCACTTGTGAAAAGCATAAACATTAAAACTTGCTAAGCTAGCATTCTGCCAGGGTCAGAGATCAGCTTTGCTTCAAGCCACACTGCAGTTTCAAAACTACTTCACATTTAGACATGAATTAATTTTATTACTATATGATTAATAGAATAAAATGCATTATATACTACTTTGCTTTTAAACTAGCATTTCTCATGTATTCAAATACACATTTTTCTAACATTTCCCCCCTATTAATACTTTTTATTCTATTTTGAAGTATGCATAGTGTCATTTCATCTCCTAGCCTTTTCCACTCAGGATTTTCAGCTAGGTGAGTCATTCAATCTATACTTCAGAAAAAGCGTCATCTGAGAACAATCTTTCAATCTCAATATCTTGGTAAAAAGTTTCAGTAACAGATACATCAACACAGTCTTTGATTAGTCTTTTCATGCAGGGAATCCCACAGCAAACACATGCTCCTATTAGGAGTATACCCACACAAATGGCAATCAGAATATTCATTAGGATGAAACCCCACCCCCCAAATAGATTCTGGAAAAAGTCCATCAGTGGGTTTGGGCCTGGTTCAGTCATGGCTGATACTTGTTGAATTACCTCTAGGTGGTTATTTATCTCATGACGATTGTCAGGAATATAAGCACAGCATTCTTCTTTGATAAGCGCGCACGTACCACCTCTCACCGCTAGGGTGAAGTCAAGAGCCATCCGATTTTGTAGCACAACAGTTCTCATTGCATTCAGTTCATCAGTCACCAGTTCTAGGGCAGAAAAAGTTGTATTACTCATTACTTCGAGAAGTTTCGACAACTTCCTCAGTTCCCAGATCGATTTGACTGCTCCATAGGCTGGGAATATTCCTGCCCAGGATATAACACTGTCACTCAAGTCCATATGAGTCAATTCACTTTTGTCTTTTACTGAGTTATGGTCTTTCCAACCAGCTTCGATCTTTCCAACTGGATTCACAGGTTTCTTAATTGGACCTTCGGATTTTCAAGCTGTTTCTATTACGTTTCGTATCTTACCCAAAGGTAATTCTGCAGTATGTCTTATTGCCGGAACCAAGTAACCCAAAAAACAACTGCCGGACCAATTCTCAGGTAACCATTTATATGCCTTTTTCCCACAAATAAAATAACAGTTTTCTACTTTAGTACTAATACGCATCAGCCCTGCATGAAACATTTTCTGATCTATAACTGACAATTGTTTAAACAAAACTAGATTTTTTTGAATGTCACTCATAGTTGTTTTCAATGAGTTCAAATACGAGTCATAATTAGTATTGCAAAAAGTATTGCCATTACTATTCTTAATATAACATTGGTAAGATATGGTTATATTACAATTGCTCCAGCCCACCTGGAGAGTGTCATTTTTGAAAAAACATACAATTCCTTTCTGTGTGACAGGTAAAAATAAAGCTATTTTGTCCTGTGATCTCACAGTTCCTGTGTCGAAAAGTAAATTCTCCCAAGTCTCATTTATCCCCAAAGGGACAGCGGACATTATCAGTCCTCCATATGCTGTCGGTATAGCTGTACAAACCCAGCAATTTGAAATGTTCATAGTCTCTGCATATACATGTTTCATGGCTAGGTATGTGTTAAAATTTGGATGCCAGTCTATAGACGTTTCATCACGCCTTCCCACTTTCACTTGTGTGGTTGTGTGTAGGATAAACCACAGCAAGAGGAAAATTGTCACAATTACAGTTAATAAATGTACACTCAACAAAATGATTATGCAACATCTCTGGGGTTGATCTAAACTTCTATTCGCTTTGTTTTTGGCCATCTCGGTCTGGTTGTGTATCAGTCACAAAGTTTTTATCAAGTTGAAAGTTCTTTACTGGTTTACAATGTGTCAAATGAACCCAGGACGTCCTCTTGGCCATTCTAACTGCAGTAGGCGTTGCCAACAGAACCTGGTACGGTCCCTCCCACTTTGGACTCGCCCAATTCTTCCTTTTTGTCACTTTCAGCCAGATCCACGACCCTGGGGCCAAGACTGCTTCCACCGGTCTGGTCTGTTCCTTATCTGAAAAAGAGTTAAACTGCAAAACAGATTTATTTGTTAACAGCTTCCTCATATAACTAGCTAATGAACTGTCAGCCTCTTGCTCTGTAGGCATGAGAGCTTTCCACTTAGGCACATAATATGCTCTCCCAAAAACCATTTCAAAGGGAGTCAAACCCTTTACATTTGGAACCATTCTCATACTCAGCAGTGCTAAAGGCAGACAGTATATCCAGTTCTTTTGGGTTTCCTCAACTAGTTTCCTTAGCTTATTTTTCAGGGTACCATTGTACCTTTCCACCAGTCCTGCTGACTGTGGGTGGTAAGCACAATGGTTCTTTAAGGAGATACCAAAAAATCTCCCAAGCTGGTGAATCGTCTGATTTACAAAATGTGTGCCATTGTCACTATAAATCCTTTCCGGAATGCCAAATCTAGGGATTACTTCTTTTATCAGGGCTTTTGCCACTGTTGCTGCATCCAGGTTTTTAGTTGGAAAAGCTTCTACCCATTTAGAAAACATGTCTACAATAACTAAACAAAACTTTTTCCCTTCACATTTATTCAATTCTATGAAATCCATACAAATAGTATGGAACGGGTATGGTGGTGTAGGAAAACTTCCTTGCTTGGTTTTAAATGATCCTTGTGCATGGTGCTTGTTACAAGCATGACAAGCTGCACAAAATTTTTTTGTGTAATTTGTGTATCCATATGTTTGGAATATTCAATTTACTAACTGTACCATTCCCCCCTGTTGAGACATGGCACTGCCCATGGCTCAACAAAGCTGCATATCTAAATAAATTAGACGGCAATATCGGTTTTCTTTCTTTGGAAATGTACAGTCCATTCTCAAGAATTGCACCTTGTTTTACCCATTTTTGTTTCTCTGCTTTTGTAGTAAGCGTCTGCATTGTTTTTAACATGTCTAAATCTAAAATCTCAGAGGGTTGTAATTCCTCATTTAGTTTCTGAGTCTGAGGCTGCTTGCTTTGCAGCTGCATCAGCTCGTGCATTGCCTTTCGAAATCTTATCCTGTTGTTTTGTATGAGCTACACATTTACAAATAGCTACTCTGGTAGGTAACTGAATAGACTCTAATAACTCCAAAATAAATTGCGCATGATTAATAGGTTTTCCACTAGATGTTATCATTCCTGTATTTTTCCATTGTTGTGCAAATACATGTACTGTAGAAAAAGCATACTGACTATCAGAATATATGTTCACACTCTTGTTTTTTGCTAAAGTACATGCCCTCGTCAAAGCTATCAATTCTGCTGCTTGTGCAGATAAGTTGTGTGGTAAGGATTGAGCTTCTAAAATTTCAGTGTCTGTAACTACTGCATACCCCACCAGATTCAATACTGACATCATATATCCTTGCTTACAATCTACGGTCTGAAAGAACCGTTTGTGATAATTTGGAAGTCCTAAAACTAATGAAGAAGCTATCAACTGCTTCAACCTGCAGAAAGCTGTTTCTGCTTCGGGTGTCCATTGTAAAATATCCTGTGCTGCCATTGGTGTCTTATATATCAAATCAGTCAGTGGGGCAGATTCCAAAGCATAATTTGGTATCCAGCTCTGACAAAAATTTGTTGTACCTAAGAAAGACATAATTTCTTTCTTGGTCGTTGGCTTTGGTGCTTGCAAAATTGCTGTTTTTCTTTCCTCATCTAGTATTCTACCTTCATTGGATATTACATATCCTAGGTATCTAACTTGTTTTCTCCAAAGTTGTAACTTACTTTTGTTTACTTTGTGTCCTTGTGTTGCTAAAAATTTCAATAATGCTACAATATCCTCCCTGCACTGTTGCTGGGTGGGGGCTGCTAGCAAGATGTCATCTACATAAAGTAGAATTTGACTACCTCCCGGTGGGGTAAACCCTGCCAGGTTGCTAGCCATTTCTTGTGCAAATATTGTTGGGCTCTCACAATATCCCTGTGGTAGTCGAGTATACGTATACCTTTTACCCTGAAATGTAAATGCAAACCAATATTGACTATCAGGATGTATAGGTATTGAAAAGAAAGCATTGCTAATATCTACCACAGAGAAATACTTCTGTTGTGGTTCTAAATCATTTAACAAGGTATGTGGGTCTGGCACCGTAGGTGCTCTAGGTATTACTGCATTGTTTACAGCTTGTAAATCTTGTACCATCCGCCATTCCCCATTTGCTTTTTTAACAGGAAATAGGGGTGTATTACATGGTGAATCAGGAGATTCTACCAGTACTCCTTCTTTGAGTAATGCTGCTATTATAGGTTTAATTCCTATTTCTGCATCCTTTCTCAAAGGGTATTGTCTTTTCTGTGGTCTAAAAGCTGACTTTGGGGTAATTGTAACTGGTCCTGCTGTTGAATAAGTCCTACATCTGACTTGCCTGTTGACCAAAGAGTTATTGGAATTTCACATAAAGCCTTTTCTTCTTCTTCTAATAAAAATGCTAATCAGCTGTCCTCGCTAGATTGCAAGTGTACAGCTGGATGTGTCTGTGTCAACCAATTCAGTTTTTGTTTTTGTATCCCTTGTTCTGATAGTTCTAAATCAGTTTGTTTCTCCCATCTTGTTACTTTTTCTCCTAAATCTGCCCATTTGACACTTTTGTTCTTTGTCAAGCTGACATGTGGCAACCAATTTGATCTATACAATGCAAGGAATTCTTGAGGTAATAAACAGCTAGCTACACTGTTCCCCTCAGTATCCCAGTACAAAGTACACAAAACCAATCTAGTTGCACGATTCTTGAATAATTCTTGCGCATATTCTCTATCAGGTCCTGGTGTAGTACAGTAGTGTAGAGTACAATGTAACAAATGCTGTAGATCAAGTGTCAAGGGAGGGGGCTTTACTGATGGCTACGTTCATCAGTTCCTCGGTTACTGCCCCTGGACCAGTCGTGACTAGGTCCTGGCTGTACCAGTAAAAAGTTTCATCCTCCGGTAGCACTACAAAGGTATCCATTTGTCTCTGTGCCTCCATACCTTGTACAGTTGGAACTACTGCTATGCCAAATATCTGCATAAGGTCCCTGCCCAATAGGTTTATTGGACACTTTGCAGAAACAACTATTTTACTTTTCTGGGTCATACCTGAAACAGGGTCAGTTATTGCTATATCATGGGAAAGTGGTTCCCTGTACAGCTGTCCATTCGCGGCTTTTACTAGTATATAATCAGGTGATTCGGAATGTTCTGGTAACTTGGAGGGGTGTATCAAAGTCTGTGATGCTCCTGAGTCACACAGGAATTTGACTTCCCTTCCCTCCACCAGAAGTGTAACTTCCGGTTTCGTATCTGCCAAGTAGAGCTCTAAGCTCAATAATGCTAAGTCCAAAATTTCACTTTCTTCATCCTCCATATCTACTTGCACTTCCTCAACTCCCTCTATCACATTTACATTTGCTTTTTGTTTATTAACTTTTCCTGATGATTTCTGACTTTCACTTGATGTATCCTCACTATCATATAGCCAGTCCTCATCTCCCTTATCTTCTGTAATTACCTTTTTGTTTTGCCTACAATCCCTTGCTAGATATCCCTTCTTCCCGCACTTGAAGCATTCACCTCTCTTTTTCCTTTCTTCAAAATCTTCTGATCGTTTGTCAGACTGTTTGTTTCCCTGGGCATTCTTCTTGCCCTTTTTACCTGACTGTAATACAAATACTTCAGCTCCGTCTTCAGCAGTGAAGACTTGCGCCTTCTTTTTCTTTTTACTATTAAAATGTCTTTCAGCATGCCTAGCGTATTCGAGTAAGGCTTGTAGCCTCCCTGTTCGATGGTCCATCATATGCTTCATAATGAAGCTACTAATAGGTGTAATGCAACCTTTCAAAAATGCATTTTTTAATTGTTGTTCATACGGGGAATCATTCGTTTGGTTCTCAGGAACCGACATACCGCTATGATTATTAAAACATTCTAATAATCTAGCATTATATCCATCTATTGTCTCATTTTCCTGTTGTATGCATTGATTAATGCAAGTCCAGTCTGCTCTGGGTTTCCATTTCTCAGATATTCGGTCTGTCAGACCTTTCACTCTGTCGTCTAACTCTGCGTCACTATGTGGGAGTGGTCTAAGCTCTGCATTACGAGGATTCCAGGTGCCACAAATCATGTGCCAATCTGGACCTATAATTTGTCTTACTACTTTTTCTACTTCTTCCCCATTCAAGTGGTAACTCAACCTCATGCCTTGCAAATCTTTTAAAAATTTCATAAAATTAACTTTCGGATGGGGGATTCCCTCAGTAGCCTTCCGGATGTCCTCCGGTGTCCATGGTCTATACACTAAGAGTGTTGGGTCCTGCCCTTCCTGTCCTGCCTGAGGATTTGGAACTTCTATAAGTGGGCATATTTCTTCCTCACTCTCATCCTGTAGATTTCTCTCTATTTGGTGTGATTCTGTGTCTCTGTGTGTTTTACGTGTTTGGGACCTAGTCTCAATAGGATCTCTAACAAATGGTTGTGGTCTTGCTGAAACTTCAGGATAACGCGGAGGTGGACCAGCCTGTCCACTTGCTTCATATCCTGAAAAGGGTAAGGGAGGAGGAGGAGGAACTGTTGCTATTACCAAGTTATTATCCTCTTTGTCTAAAAATAATGTTTTTGAATTTTTAAGCTTTTGTTCTCTACGATTTGCTTCCTCAATCCACCTGTGTGCTTGAGGAATGCCTAGTTGGCGTTGCTTTTTTGCCTGACCTCCTGCATCAGATTTAAGCTGTTTAAGGAGTTTAACTAGTGAAGTTTTATCTAGTTTACCATCAAATTCATATTTGCTAACCCATTTCGTATAATACCTAACGTTATCAGAACGTTGTAATTGCATGTATTTTGCGTTTTCGGTTAGGGGCGGATCTCGCAAGGTTTTAGTGCACTGATTACCCATATCAAAGAAAATGTTACGTAATGCTTTTTATCACGTGATATCAAGTTCTCAGTTCCTGTTCACAGTTTATCTAGAATAACTGCCTACCTTATTCTGTTACCCTGATCTATGACCAAATATACAGTACTTTCTTTTATCCCTGATCTGCAAAACAAATCTTGACAACAATATACTGTAACCTAGTCCCTGATCTAAAACAGAAAAAAGGCAAATTCTTCCTACCTAAGCCTCCGGTATTGAACTGTCCAATGTCCACTCTTCAGCCACAGATCAGAAAGTGACCAGCCTGTTTACACGACAATTTAGTCAGAGGTCTTTTCACCCAAGAAGAACCGTTTCGGTAACTTCTCCTGCGCAGTATTCGACCACCGGTAGACTCTGATCTGCAGCTGTCTGAGGGAATTTTCCGGCTGAGAAGGACCAAACTGTTAAATAAAATTAAGAATTCAATACACAGGAGGTTCAGATTCAAAAGTTTACTGGTGTACACCAGGAGGCAAAAAACGTACAAGTACAGAATTTTGTCTGACATGAAACAGGAAGCACACAATTTTATATATGTTTAACATTTAAGCTATGCCCACCTTACTGACATGATATGTCACAGGGCATCTACATCACTTTAGCTTACAAGCCTTCATTCATTAAATCTGCTGATGCTGTATATTTTAAAAAAACTTTTCCTCTAGATACAATACGGCCTTGCTATCCAGCTGGTCAGTCATAATGTCTTTCTGTAAAGTAACTTGTTCAAGGTTTCATATCAGTTCGAATACAATAGCAGCTTCAGTCTTTTAATGCATGTCTTTGTTCTCTGTTAGACTTTCTCACACAGCTGCGTACTTATCTTAGTAACACATATACAAGGCCAGATCATTCCAACAGGAAAGAGCAGAAGATTTCATTATTTTACACATTCAATTTCCTGACCCAGCAGATAATCACTTGTGAAAAGCATAAACATTAAAACTTGCTAAGCTAACATTCTGCCAGGGTCAGAGATCAGCTTTGCTTCAAGCCACACTGCAGTTTCAAAACTACTTCACATTTAGACATGAATTAATTTTACTACTATATGATTAATAGAATAAAATGCATTATATACTACTTTGCTTTTAAACTAGCATTTCTCATGTATTCAAATACACATTTTTCTAACAAATCTCAACGGTGTGGACAGGCCAAATGGGAGGAAGGGGCACTGGTGATGTGAATGGGATAGATAGAAAACAGCTGGGCAGTGCCTGTGAGCTTTTCACCTAGGGTGTCAGTTCACCTAAAGCTGCTCTTGGCCCTAGAATAGGGTCCTTTGCAGCTTTTATGCACTTCAAATTCTGCAGAGTATCTATCAACATTTAAAGAGCACCGTACTTAAACATTCATTGGAGAGACATGGCAGCAACTATTCCTTATAATGTCTCCTGTTGCAGTACCCTATCAATTCTTTGCCAAACAGCAGTGCTGTATTAAGATTCTATGATATTCATATAAATCTATAGAGCCTGTTATTGCAACAGTTATTTAAAAGTCACCCCACAATCATGAACTCGGTATATCGTTTTGTTCCACTTATCTGTATGTGGAAGTGTTCTAAATTAAATTTAACATTGACTATAATGGAGCAGAAGGTGTATTAGTGAACTATGACCTGGTATTAACCATCCATCTATCCATCAACAAAACCTTTTTTCCTATTTTTGCACATGGGATCAGGGTGACACATCAACAGTGACAATTATATAAGCCAAGATTCATGCCACCGGATGTCTGGCCCTGCCACAGCTGTTATTCTATACCACACACTCGTATGCACACACACACACACACACACACACCTATGACCTATTTAGTGTCTCCAATCCACCTACTGCATGTCTTTGGAATGTGGGAGGAAACTGGAGCACCAGGAGAAAACAGACACGAACACAGGGAGGACATACAGACTCCACATTGAGGGCAACCCAACTGAGAATCGAACCAGAGAACTTCTTGCTGTGAGGCAACTATGCTATCCACTGTGCCACTATGTCACCCTGGCATTAATGGAGGGGCACTGGATGATGTGCATGGGATGGATAGTACAGAGCCAGTAGACTGTGGCATGAACCATATTTTAATTGTTTATTTTACCTACTTGTTAACTAGGTAAGCCAACTATACAAAGTGTCCATTTTTAGGAGCACCCATGAGCATTACTGTGTTAAGTGATTTGCTCAAGATAATACTGTAGACCAATAAACATTTGACTCAGGTGGTTAGCAGTTATATATCACTTGAATATTTTATATCAGGCACATTTGACTCAAGTATACACAAATAATTTTAGGGACTAGGATAATCTTTTTTTGTGTTTAGATGAAATGCTTCTGCTAGGGGATTGTAAGTTTAGTTTAAGCTGATATCCTGTTGTGGTTTATAGAAGGGTTAATCCAGAGGTATGTCATGGCAGTCCAGGACCGGAAAACCAAAAAATAATCAGATCTGATGATGTTCGTTATGTTATGAATGAAAGGTGCCTTATTAAATTTATGCTTTTCTTATTTAGCTTATTGAGTTGATTATTTTTTGGTTTTCCGGTCCTGGACTGCCGTGACATACCTCTGGTATATTCAGTTTGTGTCTGTGCTTACTTTTATTTATAAAATGGTTAATACAGGCTAGCCAATGTAACTTTTTCACTATTTAGTTTACTTTGAAGCAATATACACCATCCTTTACAGTCTTGCAAACAAGCTCATGTTTTTCAGTCTGTGTTATAATAATTTTAAAGTGTTCTGCTCAGGATCGTGTTTATGATAAAGTCACAGTGAAGCAAACATTTTTACAGAGAAAATTATCCTTTCCACTGCTGATGCTAGCTGTGGAATTAGTGACTACCCGTGAAAGCATTATTACTCACCTGAATCCAAGCCCATCGTGACAGCTCAGAAGGTCACAGATAAGTTATAGACACAAGTCTTCTATTAATAGTATTAATTATACATATGCCAGCTTCATTAAAAGTTCTTTAACAAACCCCTGCCCATGAAGGAAGGTAAATAAGTTTTGAATGGCTTTCCATTTACAGAACATTAAATGGAAAATCATGACTACATTCTGACCTCTTTTCTAATACTTTGATTTAGTTTAAAAAGGTCTATTTTCAAATACATGCTGTGTTGTTTAAAGCTGTATTGAACCATGATCAGGAATAATTTTCAGAAGCAACCAGCAGGACTTCAAAATGACTGTTCCTGTAATAAAAAAGTAAACACATCATATGCTGACTTTGATCTAGTTTTCCCAGAAATTGTAATTTGTTTCTCTGCAAAACATGGTTAATTTCTGTACATTTATTGTAGCATAAGTGGAACATGGTACCCTCTACTTAAAACCAGCATAGAAATTTTAATGAAAACTATGATCCATTTGTATTTCAGTGAATGCTTGCTAGAAATGAATAAAGCTAACAAATTTTAAATAACAGGGCCAAGCCTGAAAAATGATAACATTTATATCAATGATTACAGAACCGTGTAGGGTATTACAAGGTAATAAAAGGTCAAACCTTCAGCCTGGGGCGTAGTGCTTTGTATGTGACTTATGCTCCTGTAGTTGAGAAGTCCTACTGCCCCATAATGAAATATTATTTAATTCTTAAGTAATTCAGCTATATCATTTCTAAAATTAGGATAAAAACACAGTGGGTTATGGATTTGGGAAATACAATTAACTGATTAAGAGAAATTTGAGAGAAATGAGGAAAAGGAAAAAGGAATTAACATTTGTAGCATTTCATATTTAATCAAAAGATTGTGCATGCTAACAACAATTTAAGTCAAATGTGCTACTTCTTTGTCAATTTTATATTGAAAATATTCAGAATAGATATTTCATAATTGCAGTTAGGTACTCCAAGAATACAGAGAACTGTAGGGCAAGAGACCTGTGCAAGATTGTTAGCTTTGCCTTATGCATCACATCCAAAGAATATCTTTTCACACTTTAAAAGGTCTGGCAAGTTGTACAATTATAGGACTCTGAATATAGCTTTGCTGTGCGCTGCCAAGCAGTGTGCTCTTATTTACCAGTAAGACAAATACCTGTTTAAAATATATGTCTAATTGTAGAATGCATGTAAAATAAGATACCCTACAGAAATTCACTCTAAAGGGTATTCACATAAGAATTTTTCACTGCAATGATTTCAGCCAGGATTGTAGGGAACTGACAGAATGTGTTTTGTGCTAAGCAGATGTTCTCACACAGCTGTCCTGTGCCCTACTTCTTGTATAACCATTTCTACTGTAATAGAGAAATAATAATGCAATTACTGAAGTGTTTAGATATGAGCACTGAATTAAGCATTTTACTAGAACATTTTTGTTCAGGTTCATTTTGCACGTGCAACAACTATGCAGAATAAAACTCAGACCATCGGACAATAGGAGCAAGGACTTCAAATACCCTGTTTAATTTTTTCATACATTTATTGATACATTGTTTTGCAATAAATAAAGTTTAGCTTTTAACCAAAGCAATTAGGATTTCAAATTACTCTACCAAATATTACCTGAGGAAGCACTGACAAAATATGAAATTATTAACAAGCAGATTTAGTGATCATGCTCCCATAGAACTTATGCCACAAAATGTTAGCCATTTTTGTTAAATCTTACAACAAACTAAGTTCTACTATGTAATATAAATTAATTATTTTATGGAGATTGAATTAATAATATGCACTTTAAATAAACCTTGTGACAGTTTTATGTGGATTTGAATTACAGAGTGACCCAGACTTGGAAGTAGGTTTAGATATCATGGGGGGGGGGGGTCAACCCATTAGCAAGAGAGAGAAAAACTGAATCTCCTAAAAGCTATTCCTTCCCTAGAATGTGCTGTCATCCAGAAAAGACTACAGATCTTGTACAAGTCCATAGCATGATGTATGTAGAAGAAGGTGAATATCAACCCTTTTATACTATGGTGCCTTTACAAAACTTATCTGAAGCAGTAAACAGAAAAAGGAATCTACATTTCTTTTTTTCTTTATTTACCAGGTGACTGGGTTGGTCTAAGGACCCTTTTCTGTCACAAACCACATTTCAAGGCACAAAGTAACCATGTTAAAAAGACAAATTAAATACAGTGACAGCAACCAGGATCACACTTATGACAAGCATACAGGTCGTTTCATTTTACAGTAATTGAGAATTAGTTTCATAGAAGTTAAAATTGTGCATAGAACAAAATAAAGATATGCAAAATATTTTACAAAAGCTGGCCTCTTATCCACAATTTTGCATTTAGCTACAGTCAGAGAAACTGAAGTATCTATTTGAGAGTAGTACATTCACATCCTGAAACATAGCGGTAGATAGCAAACAGCTAATGATCTAAATCAGACACTCTTGTTTACAAAATAGAAATAATCTCTCTTGAGATATGATACAATAGTGTAATTCAGAAAAAAAACTAAGTTGTTTATAATTCACTGGCTGCCAAAGACAATAGGAAATAATGTAGTATTAACTTAAGTAAGCCCCCTCCCAAATCCCCAAGGTGAGCGTGACACTGTAGGCTATTTATAACTTTTGTAATAGGAGGAAATTTCTTATGAGTTACAAAATCCTTGCAATATAACTGCCTTTCCCTCACTTATTAATGTACCCATAAATCAACTACATAGAGTAAAACCTACCAGCTGAATGAGCACAAGACACTGACCAGTGGATATCATGGTTAATAATAGATAATTACAGGGATAGTGCTTTTACAACCTCTAAGCATTGCTGGTTTCAGTCAAGAAGGACAGAAATCATATTCAGTCTCATTTTAAATACATACTGTAAATATTTATGATATTTTTGTTGGAGTGTCACATAAAAATGTAAGGATTGCATGACAGTAAATGAAATCCATAAATCACTGATAGCTTTCATCAGTATTCGGGTCCCATTTAGTCAGCCTTGGCTCAATGTAATATCAGCATTAAGTGCCTGGTGATATCTGTGCTGCATGCAGTTCACCATTTGGTCGGGAGAATGCTCACGAGTGGAAGTGATTGCACAGCTTGCAAGGCTGCGATGGTTTGGCAAAGGTTCAGGCATACTCTTCGGCAGTGGTTATGGTAATGCACCAGCATTTTTGATCTCCTCACTGGCCCTAGACATGGGTCAGGTTGACCCCAGTAGAGGCTAAGGTAGCCCTGAAAGATCTGGAAAGGAGTTGGTGGCAGCTGTGGCAGATGATAGCTAGTTACAGGAAGGTTAAATAAAAAAAGAAAAAAAAAATACATTCTGGTTTGGTTTTGAGTAGCTTGTAGCCAAGATTTTGTTGGTGGGGGTACAGTCTCAGGTTGTGATAGATAACTCCCCGTCAGAGTCCTAAGCAATGTATAGTAAATATGCAAATGTACCCACTAATCCCTGTAGTAACATAGTACCTTTTCTAACCTCATCCCTCTTGTATGAAATGCCTGCAGTTTTATCACTGGAAACACTTCTTGCTTTAAGCAGTGTCAGTGTTTCCTTAGGCAGTACAGTCACCTTTGATGTGTTAAAGATTAGAAGGCTGAGAGTTCTATGCCTCCACCAAATGCCTGGATTCTTATTCCAGTACTAAAGCAGCAGAGGAGCACTGGCGCACTGCTCTCCTAAGCTGCTACCCTTCGAATGCCGCATTAAAGAAAAGTCACATGCAGCTACTTTAGTAGAAGTTTAAATGAATGTCACAGCTTGTGTCACTTACTGAAAGAAAAGTAGGGGATTTGTTACGGTCCTGACAGAATTTTTTCCTGTCAGTAGAAATGCCAGCTCTGTTTTCCTCTGGAAAATGGTCACAGGCCTAGTGGAAACATATGTTTTAAATTTTGTTAAAATAAACAATATGGATGTTTTATATGCATCATTTACTTTTCATGGAGAGAACAAAAACATTTTATAATTGTTATATGGTTTACAAAAAGTAATGTGCACGCAGGAAAGTTTATAACAGAGAAAACTAAAAAGTCAGCTTGACATTGCTGCATATGGATGCAGGGTGGTTTGCCACGTGCACAGTTTCTTGACAGGTATTTATGCTGTCACAAGCTGTCAAATGCACTCTTAATCAAGTGCAGGAGTTATCAAGAGTGACTGGAATTCTGAATGGAGTTTTACATTTGGTCATCATTGTGCAGCCACAGAGTTTACTATATATAAATTAGCAGATTTGGAAGTGGATCAAGAAGTCTCACACTGGCTGATGTGGGAGGGAAAGCTCCTCAAACAAAACATGTTATAGGTGTTTTTTTTTTTGTTTGCTTGTTTTCTTTAGGTAGTTCAATGAAAAAGTAAAACGACACAGAAACGGCTGGTATCACCAGATCAAATCTTTACTTCAGTGCACCAAAAGTAACACAAGCGCTTTCACCATATAGGCATCATCAGGTGTATCAGAAGCACTAATCAGTACACACCTTTATATCAATTAAAACAATTCTAAAAAGTTACATGATACAAATTTAAACAAACAGTACAATATATCTCATTATAAAACACATATAAATACTAAAAAAACTATATTTTATTATAATAAAAGTCAACAGCTACCAATAAAAATACAATATAGAAATAAATATGGGCCTTTATGTGTGTATGCATCTTTTAATGGACCTCAGCTTTAACTTGGGTTTCAGTGGTACGGACTCATTGATTCCATGCCCCACATCCCCCCTAAGTCTCACAATCCAAGTTGATTCCAGATCCTCAGTCCTTTTTACTTTTTCATTAGACTGCTTCTCCTAGACACAGCAAGTGAGTTTCATTTTGTGGTAGTTTTTTGATATTCTTTAGGTAGTTGATTGTTCAATTACATAAGGCTACTGTTTGGTTTAGTTTTCTGATCTGTTTAGTTCTGGTACTATGCTTTGTTGATGGTATGTTTAACAACATGTCATCATCAGTGGAGTGCATTTTGATGTAAGGGCATATACTCCTGCACACACAGTTATGCTGATTCATCATTGTGACATCTAGTCATCCAAATCTGTTGAGTTGTACTCAACTCCAAAAATGACCCCATAAACAGCTAACACCATTAACACAGTTTACTAAGCAAGTTAGGGAAAGAAGTGGATGAGTAGGTAGAAGGGCCTTGTTTCCAGGTTTATATCACTACATTGAACTGTCACTTCAATGATCAGCATTTCATCAGAAATACTGTTCATCAAATTCCCTTCATACGGGGGGGGGGGGGTGTATATACCAGCTCCAAGATCGCACTACAGTGGAGAAAGGGCAAATTTCCCTATCCTCACTGTACTACAGTCTCATTATGAAGAGTTCGACAAATGGTATGTTTGATGTAAGTACACTGAAAATGCTGTTCGCTGAACTGATTTTTTCACTGAATTGATAGGGACCCCTTGTTTCCATATCACAAATGCACTGCACACACACTCACACACACACACACACACACACACACACACACACACACACAGAGCCATGCAAATTTGGAGTCACCAGATCATCTATTGCATGTCTAAGAGATGTACAAGGAAACCAGAGTATCTGGAGAAAACACACAAACAAAGGAGGGCATCCAGTCTCTGCACAGAAGCCAGCCCAGTCGAGAACTGAACAAGAGAATTTCTTTCTGCAAAGTAACAATGTTACTCACTTTGTCACAACGCCACCATGCCACTGCACAACTGTGGCAGGAGTAAGTTGTCACCTTTCTGATCACTTTTAGACAAAAGGAAAGGAATTTTGAAGAATGCAGATTTTGAGCTATAAAGTTTTCTCCTGTAAAGGGGAACTATGCTCAGTAAACAAAGCTGAATGAATGACTAAATAACTGCAGCCAATGTAAGATTTACCCCTTCCTCATAGTGTTACCCAAGCAGATGCAATGATAGCCATCAATTTAGATGACAGCTGAATAGTGAGCTAGTGAGCTCCACTGATCAGGCAATAAGGTAAGAGGGCAGCTAAAGAGAAAGTCAGTGACTACTGGGACATGCCCAACAATCACAGACCAAGAGGAATCAAACAAATTGCATCTCCAACCAGTTAAAGCTGGGAATCACTCCATGCTGTTAGGTCTGCTTTGTAGGAGGTGTTGTAGTATCATAAAAGTTCTACAGCAGCTTAAAAATCCAGCTTCACATCTGAACAGACGTAATATTTTTAAATGACATCATTGAACCAGTGATCTGTTAAGCATAGTATAAGGTCCCTGTACTACATCACAAACTGGTATACTCAAGTTCATGCCATCTAAAAATTAAACAACTAAATGGAGTGTATTAAATATGGACTACCATTCTTTTAAAAGTCATAGCCAGAGTTATGGGTGGACAGTATTTGAACTAATGCGATAAGAGTCTGGCCCTAAAGAATGAGACACGTTTCATTATATGCATTATCATAAGCTGGCAGTATGATATTCTGTTTGTCATGCAGGCTGTGAACAAAGTATGTTCTACTGAAATAGGTCTGGGTCCCAAAGATGTGGACAGGGTATGTTCTACAGAAACAAATTTGATTTTTGCAGCTTCCACATGCATGCATGCATGCATTATATGTGTATGTTACTTAACTAAACAAAAACTTCTAAGTCACACACGAAAACAACCAGTTACAGTTAATAAGTCTGATATGAATAACCAAGGTTAATTAACTGAATGGTCATTGTGTGACCAAGAGGCATGCTAATGTTGCATGTGAAACAAAGACAAATTTGTATTATTTGTTTTTTTTTTCTTTTTTTGCTCTGCTCTTTGTGACTGACTGACTTTTTTAGCTGCTTGCTGAAACTTTTCATCCTCCCCATCTCATTTATGTCCTACAGTGGGTAGTAAGTTTGTGATGGAGTGGTTATCATTCTGAAGGGGGTTGATATTTTTTTTTCTTAGGGTTTTTAATCCCAAAGGCTAGGCTTGCAAGTTTCCAGGTTATAATAGACTCAATTAAACCCAAAATAAATTAGAAAAATTAAAAAATTTAATTTTTTTTTAAAAATCCAAATTGGTAGTTTCAGCTCTCACTGAGTTCCTACAGACATATGAACTTGAATTAATGTGGTTTTGTTCTCTTGGCCAGGTGAAAACTTGTCCAGCAGAGAAATCATTACTATCCCTTTGGATCTTCTTCTTTTTATAGTTTAACAATTGTAGTTAATAGACATTGATTGTTTCAATCAAGTGTTCTACCTTAATGTCCACTAGTGCAGAGGGGTACTTCTCGTACAATTCCATTTGCAGTTTATCTATGCTGTCTGCTAACTGATCTTCCTCTGGTTTAAAAAATCGGATCAGTAGTTTCATATAGTTATAACTTGTTTCCAGGTTGCTCCCATAGATTGGCATATTTAAAACCCTTAACCCCCGAGGCACAATTCGGAGATTCAGGCATACCTCAAAGTGGAATCTCTGCATCCGTAATCTTAATAATTTATGTGTATCATTCTCAAGTCTGTTTAAGTCTCTTCTCAGTGAGTTCAAATCATACTCACAGTTAGTCTCAGTAGTGGAGGGTGTTGATAAAGGATGAAAAGTTAGGACTGTATTATCCTTGTCCTTAAATAGGGAAGACAGGTTCCTCAGTCCATATTTACCACAGCTAATCAGCTCCGGTATATGCTTCATATCAGGTACCTCAAAAGTACCTTCTGCCATGTCTCCACACCACAGAATGCTGCAAATAAAAAATATAATGCAGTGTGGGCAAACTGGATTCCCAAACAAATAGTAAATGCAGAAAAAAGATAGGAAACACCAGACCACGGCAGATGAAATCAAATAAAACTCCAAAATTTAATCCACAAGTGCAGTCAAGGCAAACAGAACACAGCTCTGGATAAAGTGCCCCTGATAAGCAAAAGAACAAATCCAGTGAAAAAAAACTCCAGAGGCACACCACGACAAATGGAGCCGACCTGATGAAAACCTTTTTATTCACACAAAGAGCACAGAACAATGGCCAGTAAGCGCTTTCACGTTTCTCTGAAAGCTTAAAAGTACTCCTTCTATAGTACATCAATATAAAGGCAGGTTTAACCAGCTTGCACCAATCAAAATCATCCCATTACATTGTTAATTAATGCAGTAATCAAGAATCAATTAAATCATCTCTGCCTAGTAATGCTTACAATACTGAAGAATGTAGTGTGTCATCACATAACAATGCATATAGAAAGCATATGCAAATGTGTACAGGCAATAAAAACAAATATATATATATATATATATATATATATATATATATATGTATACACACACACACACACACACACACACACACACTAACTAATAAAATGTGCATAGAATATATATATAACAAGATACAACCATTGACTTATAAAATATGGGCATTCATATAAATGCCCTACATCTAAAAACATGTTTATTCTAGCCATTTAACATTCATAATGTCAGTAAAATTTCATTACCATAAAAATCTGCTATCCCATATAAAAACTACTATTCCATAAAAACTTCATACTCATATATATAAAAACATGTATTCATACTTGTGTACCAGGGTAATAAATAGGGGAATTCCCATTAAAAGTGACTAGTGAGTAAGGGGTCTATCTTTAAGGAAGGGTTTCAATGAAACCCTATCATTTAGGCCATGTAACCTATCTGCATGTAACCTCAGGATCCATCTAGCTTCCTGCTTCTCAGTATGGTTCCTGACATCACCTAACCTCTCTGTTTTGTATATTAATTCCATCACCGTAAACGGAAACTTATGTGTTGTATCTGTATGGATTGCATGTCTTGCAAGAGCATTACTCTCATCTTCTCTACTGGTGGCATAATGTGTTCCCTCACATGCTCTGTCAGTGTTCTATTGGTTTTGCCAACGTAGAAGCAACTGCATTTCTGACATACAGCTAGATACACGAGATCCCTTGTCTTACAGTCTGCATATATCTTAAAAGAAAATACACGACCTGTGTCAGGGTGAACAAATTCCTTGCTGCCAGACATGAAATTGCAATGGTTGCATGACCTACATGGAAACATCCCTACTCTGACAGATCTGGTCCTATCCCTTCCAGTCTTCTCATAGCACAATATCCTTTTCAATGACTGAGTATTCCTGTAAGTAAGATTCAGTGTATTCCCTGCTGCTTCTCTGATTTTACTGTCCAAAGTGAGTATGTGCCAATTATTATGAATGATCTCCTTAATCTTTCTACTATTGTTTGTGTAGGGTATCACTATCCTATTGATATTACCAGTACCTCTGGTCCCATTAGTCTCTGTACATAATCTCTCTCTATTCCTCTTAATGTATGGTTTACCTGTGGTGTCCCTTCTGGTCACAATCTCATCATGAATATCATCAGTTTCATAACTATGGTACCCTCTCTCCTTAAATTCATTCTCTAAACTGTCTAACCTGAGCTGAAACACAGAATCTTCACTGGTGAGCCTGGAGGCCCTTAGGGCCTGACCTTTAACTATATTTCGGTAGATGTGTGGAGGGTGCATGCTTGTGCGATGTAACAATGCATTCTTCCTACAAGTCTTCCTAAACATCTCTGTCTTTATCCCTTCATCTTGTTTACGTACTAACACATCTAGAAATTCTATCTCTTTCTTGGACCAATTCCCTGTAAAAGAGAGAAAAGTGGTAGTGCCATTTATATATTCTATGAAACTTTTTAAACTATCCTCATCACCCCTCCAAACCAAAAAAACATAATATACAAAGCATTTATATTATTTGATCTGAGTTATATACTGTGTATTCTGCATCACATATGTATCCTCCCAATACGCCGTTACCAAATTGGCATAAGAATTGGTTCATGGAGTCCCCATCGCTACACCTTTCAATTGTAGAAAATAGTTGTCATCATATATAAAGACATTGTTTTTCAAGATAACATCCATGAGCATCGCACATCTAATGATCAAATCTTTTGGCATACTTTTCTCTATCAGGAACAACCTCATATATTCAACACCTGTTTCATTTGGTATACTAGTAAGCAATGAGGCGACTTCTGAAGTATCTAACAAATCTGAGGATATATCACCTCCTGTGGTCACATACTCTGTCAGAGTTTCCAAGAAATGATAAGCAAAAGAGCAAATCCAATGAAAAAACTCCAGAGGCATACCACGACAAATGGAGCCGACCTGATGAAAACCTTTTTATTCACACAAAGAGCACAGAACAATGGCCAGTAAGTGCTTTCACATTTCTCTGAACACTTCTTCAGACTTAACAAGTACTCATTCTATAGTACATCAATATAAAGGCAGGTTTAACCAGCTTGCACCAATCAAAATCATCCCATTACATTGTTAATTAATGCAGTAATCAAGAAACACCAGACCACGGCAGATGAAATCAAATAAAACTCCAAAATTGAATCCACAAGTGCAGTACAAAAAATGGTGAGCGCTTTCATAGCCAAAGCTACTTCATCAAACAACTCAATAAATTACTATACTGGAGAATAACATCTTTATGTTTGAACAATCCATCTATAAACAACTGGATGGTGTAGCTATGGGCACTTTGTGCCAACCTTGTTATAGCGAAAGGGGAAAGACAGCATATTTTTGAAGGAGCATGGTCAGAGAAAGTGGTATTCTATCGGAGATTTGTAGATGACCTCTTCCTGTTATGGGAAGGAGGTACTACGAATCTCCAGCAGTTCTTGAGGGACATTAATAAGAGCACACACTTCTTGAAATTTACAGCCCATAGCTCGAACAAATGTGCTGAATTCACAAGATAAAACAAGCGGAGACCTCCACGATGATGAACAAACAAGATTTATTCGAGGTATATATCAAACAAGCGCTTTCACGTACATCCAAGTACGCTTCTTCAGGTTTTAAAATAAAACTGTTGTGCTGAATTCGTAGATGTCAGTATAACCAGGAAAGACTCAGGGGATTTTTGTACCAAAATCTTTCGTAAAGAATGCCATAGGAATACCTATGTGCATAGGCAAAATATGCATCCCCAACATGTATTTACTAATGTGATAAAAGGGCAAGCACTGAGGACTTCCAGATTAACAGCAGAGGATGATAAGTCTGAGAAGGAATTACATCAATTAGAAGAGAGATTTGTAGAGAGAGGGTATGGGAAGAAAGAGATTCTTTCCATTACCTCGAGCATGGGCTCTAAAGGGAAAAAAGAGGGCCAACCATACTTTTCTAGTCGAAATCAAGTTTGTGAGGAAAGAAGCATGAAGGGTAACCCCCTAAGAATTTCTATTACATATGCCAGCAATATTAGATTGCTACAAAATATCTATTATAGGAACTGGACTATATTATGCTCTGATGACCGGGTTAGAACTTTGATAGGGGCTGCTCCTAAGTACGCCTATAAAAACAAAAAGACTTCTATGTGGCCCCAGGTATAAGCAAGAAATAAATACTCAACCTACAATCCATGTACATAGGACAAAACCCTGTAATTCCTGTAATTACTGTCAATATATTGATAAGAGAGGGCATTTTGAACATCCTGACACTGGAAAGCCTATTTATTTCAGACTCTCAGCTGACTGTAATACCACCAACATTGTATATCTAGCTTATTGCACTACATGTTGTTCATTCTATGTGGGCATGACCACACGAAGGTTTAATGACAGGATTAGAGAACACATCTATGATATAAATAGAGGGGCAGAGACTAATGCCCTAGTGAGACATGTTTGAATATCAGGGGTATCACATAACTTTAAATTTATGGTAATGGAAAAAGTCCATCTAGGATGTAGAGGTGGTGCAATCAGGAATTTGATAGAGACCAAAGAGCTTGAGTGGATTATTAGGATGCGTGCCAATATGGGCAAAGGCTTAAATGATAAAGTTTGTATTAAACCTATATTAGTTAATAAGCCATTACACAGATAAGATGCTTTTTGATATACTTTTATATGTACTTTTATTTATTCTAAGTGATATTGTGTATTTAATAGATGATACTATGTTTTATTCAGTACTATTGCTTTAAGTTAATAGCTATCAGGTTAATTGTTTTTATTGGAAACTGGCCCTGATTGGCTGATGTTGTTTTAAAAATCACTGAGTAATTTATTGAGTTGTCTGATGAAGTAGCGCTCACCATTTTTTGTACTGCACTTGTGGATTAAATTTTGGAGTTTTATTTGATTTCATCTGCCATTGTCTGGTGTTTCCTATCTTTTTTCTGCATAGTTAAGTAACAGTTTGTCAGGGAAGAAGGCCTGCACATGAAGTTTAAGGAGAAAGTGCTCCCACCACCACAAAAACATATCATTGTTAGGTAACATAATGTTGAGGAGTCTCCAGTTCTTCTCCTTTCGGCTGCTCCCATTAGGGGTCACCACAGCAGATCATCTGTTTCCATTTCTTCCTGTCCTCTTCATCTTGCTGCGTCACACCAACCACCTGCATGTCCTCTCTCACCACATCCATAAACCTTATCTTAGGCGTTCCACTTTTCCTGCTACCTGGCAGCTTCATCCTTAGCATCTTTTTCCCAATATACTCTGCATCCCTCCTCAGCACATGTCCAAATCAACATAATCTTTCCTCTCTGGCTTTGTCTCCAAACCTTCCAACCTGGGCTGACACACTAATATACTTATTCATAATCCTGTCCACCCTCATCACACCCAGTGCAAATCTTAACATCTTTAACTCTGCCACGTCCAGCTCTGACTCCTGCCTTTTTGTCAATGCCATTGTCTCCAACCCATATAACATAGCTGGCCTCACTACCCTCTTGTAGACCTTTCCTTTCACTCTTACTGGTACTCGTCTGTCAAATCACTCCTGACACTGTTCTCCACCCAATCCATTCTGCCTGTACTTTCTTCTTCACCTCTCTCCCACACTCACCATTACTCTGAAATATTGATCCCAAATATTTAAACTCATCCACCTTCACCACGTCTACTCCTTGCATCCTCACCATTCCTCTATCCTCCCTCTCATTCACACACATATATTCTGTTTTAGTCCTGCTGACCTTCATTCTTTCTCTCTCTAGAGCATATCTCCATCTCTCCAGGGTCTCCTCCACCTGTTCCCTACTCTTGTTGTTGTCTGTCTTTTTAGCTTTTCCCACTTAGGGGACGCGACAGTGGAACTCCGGTCCGCTAATGATTGGCAGCCGATTTTTATGGTGCCAAGTTGCCAGCCCGACGCCCAACCTTGAGCGAAGGCATGCCCGTTCACGCATGTCTTTCGGAGGCCACTCTACTGCGGGGAGGACATGCAGACTCCACACAGTGGGCACTCTAGCCGAGAATCGAACAGGAGAACCTCTTGCTGTGAGGTAACAATGCTGCCGCTCTACCACCGTGGATATATGTTCCCTACTCTCACTACAGATCACAATGTCATCTGCAAACATCATAGTCCACGTGGACTCCTGTCTGATCTCGTCTGTCAACCTGTCCATCATCACTGCAAATAAGAAAGGGTAATCCCACCTCCACCTTAAATGCATTTATCACTCCCACTGCAGACCTCACTGCTGTCACACTACTCATACATATCCTGTACCACTCTTACATACTTCTCTGACACTCCTGACTTCAGGAGTCTCCAGTTGCAGATCATTAATAATCAACCAGTTATGCCACCAGTCTTCAGGAAGTCATTCCTACACACCTGGCCATCAGCATAAAGCAACATCATGCATAGCATATATATAATTCCTGTACACATAATTCTAGCATAACAAATATCACTACTATTGTCTACAGCAGCAATGCAATCATAAGTTCTGTACCATAAAGATGTACACTTTTCAGCCTGCTGACTTTTTTTCTGCAGCCCTCATCTAAGAATTAGGCTTACCTCACTGCAATTTATTTTCCACCAGGTAACAGTTCTATGGCCCATTTATTCCCTGGTGGCAGTGGGTGAGTGTGCCAGGAATGGCACTGCCATTCTGAGGAGGATTGGTGTCTTCTTTGAAGCCTTAACTTCCTGCACATGTTCGATAGTGTTTATGGCTATGGAGTGCAGTGGGTGCTTGTTGTGATGCATGCCACTCTTCCATATCGCATGATCATTTGACCCCACCCCCTTGCAGACAGACATTTACACATGATCTCTGGTCTGCACCAGGATGATGAGAATGTGTCCGTAATCCTGCTCATTTCCTGCCTCTGAAAGGAGGCATGCAGGCTCAAGCTTCAGCATTCTTCTCCTTCCCCACCAGCTTCAACAGGTGTCCAAATAACTAATCAAACTTGGGTCACCTAGGACATAAGCAGAACTTTATCTCTCTTTATCAACAAAGCTAACTTACTTCTTGAGTCTGACTATATGTCCACATTGGAGAATTAAATATTCACTTACTAGGATCATGTCCAAATTTTATGTCTTAGCCTTCACTTGAACTATCACTGGTGCTAGCTGAGGGGTCTGGTTCTGGTCATGCATACAGGGTTATTTTTTTTAAATCCGTTCTGTTTTTTTTTCTTATTCAGCATTCCATTTTTTTTTTCTTTTTTTTATTTCCTGTTCAGCATGTGTGAAAATGAGCACATGTACACAAAGCAGACTGCTGACTTCTGGAGCATTCACACAGAGTAGCTTGCTCTTGTGGGTGATTTAAAAAATCCACCTGGAAATATGCCCAAGGGGGAACAGACAGAATGGAGCTCTGTAGACTTGAACGATTCGAGGTTAGTTGCCATTTTAGTGTGTGAGTATGTGTAACATACCCCAGTCAGAGGGCTGGGCAGACAAAAGTCTAATATTCCACGCCAACTGCCAGGTCTCCTTTAGCTTTTTTTTTTCTTTTTTTTTCTTTTTTTTTTTGTACATTACTAAAAATTACTGTCTGTCGACATCATTCAATGAGTTTTATAGTTATGTCATTCATAAAATACAAGATGCAAAACCTGTTGTTCTGTTAAATAATTTAAGTGATTTGGAGTGACAATAATCTGTCTCCAGTTTTGTAGAACATCTCTGATTTTGCCTCATTTGTATGTTCAGTACTTTACCTGAGCAACTCACTTAATCAGACAGTGCTTTGTGTCAACTGGACATTTGGGTTAGGCTCCTCAGTGGTCCCCTGCACTACAAGCCTAGCAACTAACAGAGTAGTTATAGCATAATGGAAGGAAATTGATCTGATGTCAGTCTTCATTTTATCCTTGACAGATGGGTTCATTTCCAATATCAGAACTAACTTGCTGTTACTACAGCTTGCACCAGCCAAAAACTCTCGAGCTTCACCTCTACCAACAATCTCTCTCTCACAATTACCTCAGATCTCATTTGCCGCTTTTCCAAAATGGTCACGTTTTGCCACTGCTCTCAAGTTTCAGTGGGTTTAGGTAAATTTTTTCCTTGATTTCTCAGAGATTTCTCTCAATCTCTCACTTTCTTCTGAATCGTTACCTTAATATTTTTCTTACACTCAGTGTAACTTTAAAATATTATTGCTGATATTATTTCCTTTTACACATTAGTGTATTTGCCTTAACTATCATCATTGATAGTTTCCCCTCCCTCTCACTTCAGCTTTCTTTCTTCTTTGTGAGCTAATATCCCCTCCCCATACACATTAGTGCACTTTCTTCAACTATCATTATTGATAGTTTTCCCCCTCACTTTATTTCCATTTATTAAAAAAAAGAAAAGAAAAGAAAAAAACTTGCTTTCCACTCTCCTAGTATCTTAAACTTTGTATGCGAGTGCAAGTGTGAGTATTTTCTTTTTCTTGTTGACATGGCTGAGAAGAGTAAGGTCCCTTCTGGCTTTAAAAAGTATCAGAAGTGAGGCCACAAAATTCCATCATCTGGCTTCCTTTACTTTTGTGTATATTGCTTGGGTCCTGTCAATTTGCAAGAGGACTGCAGCATATGTCATGGGTTCAGTCATCAAGCCCTTGCTGAAAGATGCAATAAACTTATTTTGAAAGGCTTGATTTTCTCGGCCTTCAGTGAAGCCTTATCTACTGTGGACAAAGCAAAAACAGACGTTTCCTCCCCTTCGGCCTCATCTTCAGTAGACAAAGGAAAGAAGGGAAGTCTTATGGTTCTGATCTGTTCATCTGTTCCAAAGCCAAAGAAATTGAAACCCTCAGTTCTGAAATTACCTTCAAGACCGGAGGCCTCTGTCTCTAAACCACCAGTGTCGACAACTTCTCTAGCACCTATTGCTGTCTTAAATCCTTTGACATCGAAGACCCCAGTGCAGGAGAAAATATCTGCTTCACCAACTATGACAAAAGAGTTTTCCAAGAATGTCTTATTCACCTTCAATTGATCCTTTCACTGGAGAACTTCCAGAAGTTTTTCTGCAGAGGCCTAAGTCTCCTTCAACTTCATCTATCTGCTCCACCAAAAGTCCTTCTGAACTCGATGTGGAGAGGCTGGTGAATAAAATTTGTGGGCTAGAGGACTTTCAGGCCCCCTTTCTGTTCCAACTCCTTCAGGTCATGCAACCAAGGCTTTTTTTACTTCATTAACTACTCCTGTAATCACCACTGAGGTCTTAAGATTCATCTGTTCCAGATCTCCCACCGCCAACTGTGCTGGCTCCGGAGATCTTCACGTCTTTGGAACTGGTAATTCCCCTGAGTTCTTCAGTGGCTTTGGAACTGGAGACCTCCCAGAGCCATAGCTACCCTGTCAGTTTCAGGTGGCAGGACTTGACTCCATATTTTTCAGAGCCATCCTTGCTTCTTGGAGCTTTGGCTCGTTAGTTCAGCACTGGCTTCTGTCTTGAGGGTTGGTTCTTTGGAATGGGGAGTGACCACAGTCCCAAGGCAATCTGTCTCAATTCCGGACTCCCTTCCCTCTTCAGGTGGGCCAGCCTTCGAGGCTATGAAGAGTGCCCTCTCACTTACAGTGACTCAGTCAGTGCCTTCCCCCTCAGAATAGGTACCCCCAGCTCTATTATTCCTCCTGCCTCTCCACTGGGACAGCAGGTGCTGAAGTCTCAGGTTTCTCAGACTAAGGTTCTGTCATCTCCTGGCACCTCCCCAGATTATCCCCCTGAGGAGGTCCATCAGAAAAAGAAGCGCAAGAGGAAGCACTTGGATTCCCCCTGGAATCAGTCACCAAGGACACAGATTTTAATGAGGGGGAAGGGTCCCCACAGTCACCACCTGAAGATGTCTCCTTTGGAGACAGCCTAGAAATTTTAAAACAAATGGGTGGCTGGAAGTCCTAAAACCCTTCCTTAGAGGAATTTGTTTACTTCTAGGCTTTTGGTACCCACATGTCTACCTCTTAGATTATCCCACTCACTGATAAACTCATTCAGTTGATTTCACAACAGGTGTGGAATACTCCAGACACCATTAAACCCATCCCCAAGAGACCTGATAAAATATTATCTTCCCCTGGGTAAACAGTTTTGGGCCAATGGGTTAGCTGTGGATGCCATGGTCACAGTGGCTGCCACTAAAAAGGAACTTGCTGAGGAGAGGTCCTCTGCCTATCCATACAAGAAGGAGTCTCGGACTATGGACAGATTTGGGAAGTGGCTCTACGGATGGCTACAGACCTTTACTATAAGGTCTTTGAACTTCATGGCACTCTTCATGAGACTCCAACAGGATCTGATTAAGGAATTGTCAGACACCCTAGCAGGAGCTGTAGCTGAGGGAGTCCAAGAGAAAGTGGCTTCCCAGTGAGCCACTCTAGAATTTGTGTCTAATTCATTCATGAGGCTAATCTCACATACAGCTGAAGGGACTTCCAAAGCAGTGGGTACAGGAGTAGCTATAAGGAGACACACCTGTATGCACCTGTGTGACTTTGTGGAGCAATTCAAGTCTTCTTTCATCAATGCTTCCTTTGACGGAACATCCTTGTTTGGCCCTAAAGTGAAAAAGACTTTATCCAGGTGTGAGAAAGATGGTAAGACCCTTTCTGCTGTGAGCATACATTTCTCCACACCCCAAAGGTCCTTTTCTAAGAACCAGAGGAGTGGTGAAAAAATGCAGTTCAAAAAATCCCAAGGGACTTTCCAAGATACACATGGAGGGAGTTCCCCCAGTGGCAAAGGGTGGAACCAAAACAGATGATGCTGTCCTTGAGGCAGAAGTGGTCCACAAAACCAGGGCTTCAGGGATTCCTTTCCAGGGAAGCCCTTTCAGCCCAATTGTCTTCTTCTGGAAGCAGTTGGGGGACACTTGTCCTTGCACCTAGCAACCATAACAAAAGATACCTGGGTGCAACAGATCATATCCAGAGGCTAATATCATTCCCTTTTCTCATCTTTCTCCTGTTCACAAGAACCCCAATGTTCCACCCAAGCAGAGGGATTTGGCAGTGCAAGAAATCCAAAAACTGCTGGACAAAAGAGTCATCCAAGAAGTCCCGCTAGGTCAGAAAGGATCTGGAACCTACTCAAGATTCTTTTTATTGCCAAAAAAAGACAGGGGACTGAAGACCAATTTTGGATCTCAGCCTGCTGAAAAAATCAGTTTGACAAACAAAGTTCCAGATGGCAACAGTTCAGGCAACTCTTCCCTTTCTGAAGAAAGATGACTGGATGTGCTCTATAGAGCTCCAGGATGTGTATTACAACATAAAAATGGACAAATGCTCTAGGGCGTTCTTCTTGTTCCAGTTGGTAGCCAGTCATTACCAGTTCAGAGTACTGCCCTTTGGTGTTCACCACATGCATGGGAGTAGTAGCAGCTCACTTGAGACTGCAAGGATTCTGGGTGTTTTCATACTTGAATGACTGGCTCATAACTGCTTCTACCAGGCATCAGTTGATAGTAGCCAGAGATTACACTCTCAATATCTGTGCCCATCTGGAGATTGCAGTAAATCATAAGAAATCACATTTGATGCCAACACAAAATTTGGAATTCATACAGCTATACTAAATGCAGAGACAACTATAGCATCCCTTCCTTCAGACAGGCTTCAAAGAATTATGGTATAAGTTCAAAAGATAATCTGCAAAAAGAGGGTTCTTGTTCAACTAGTTTTACAAACTCTAGGGCTGATGGCAGCATCAATAACTCTAGTACCTCTTGCCAGGTTTCATATGAGAATTCTGCAATGGCTACTAGATTTTCAGTGGTCTATCCTTCACCAACCCTTGTCAGACCAAATTCTGATAACCAATTATAGCAAGAGGGATCTTCTTTGGTGGATGGATTCCAAACAAATTCTCCGCCGTCACCCCTGCGTTTTTCGAGAGCCCACAGCCATAGTGACCACAGACACCTCCCAGATGGGGTGGGGGGTCATTTTCTGGGCAAGACTGTGGAAGGCATTTGGTCCCCATTAGAGTCCAACTTGCACATCAATGTCCTGCAGTTAACAGAGGTGCTTCTAGCATTGCAGGCTTTTCAGACAGCTCTTCCTCGGGGAATAATTGCAATTCAAACAGACAACATGTCAGTAGTTTGGTACATCAACATGCATGGAGGGACCAACTCTTACCCCCTTTGCCGAGAAGCCCTCTGAGTGTGGTAGTGGGCAATCTCTCTTCCAATTGTTTCTAATAGCAACGCACATTCTGGGGAGTTCCAATGTGACTGCAGATCAGTTGAGCAGATGCATCCTTCAGCCTCATGAGTGGTCTCTCAATCCAAAAGTGGTGAAAATGATATTTTGTCAATGGGGTCAACCTTGCTATGACCTGTTTGCTTCTCCCCTAAATAACAAGTGCAGCATTTAATTCACCCTGATTCCCCCTCTGGGGAAATCACTCAGAGACATTTTCCTCCACAGTTGGCTCCCCAGTCTCCTGTATGCCTGTCCGACAATACCTCTAACTGCGAAATTCTAACAGAAAGCACTCCGGTTGAAGTGCACAGTAATCCTCATTGCACCCTTTTGGCCTAGACTGATTTGGTTTCCCTTCCTTTGGCCTTATCTGATTCGATAACCCTGGATTCTGGACCTGGTTCCAAAACATGTGTCCCATCCAGATGGACTTGTGCACCCAGACATTTTGAACGTCAAGCTTACAGCGTGGTTCCTTCAATTCCATTAGTTGGCAGGCACCTTAATATTTCCTTCCCAGTATGCCACATCTTCTTGTCATTTCATAAACCTTCCATTCGGAAACTGTACTTTAGCAAATGGAAAAGATTTACCATTTGGGCTCATGAAAAACATATTAATCCCTTTTCTGCTTCCATAGAGCATATTTTAGACTTTTTAGCCTCTTTTTTCCATGTTGGAGCTTCCCCTTCTACCATCAGATTAGCTGCAATTTCTAATTTCCATGATGGTTTGGAAGAACATTCTTTAGCCTCTCATAGACTTTGTAAATTATTCCTAAGAGACACGCTTCTGTTGAAACCACCCTTTCAAAGATCCGATGCCTCCTTGGGATCTAAACTTAGTGTTACAGGCCATAATACATTCTCCCTTTGAGCCCTCTGTGGGATGTGATCTGAAGTTTTTGTCTTTGGAGACAATTTTTTGGTAGCAATTACCTCTGGGGGAAGAATTTCAGAGATCCAGGCCATGTCATCTGAACCCCTTTATCTGATTTTCCACAAGGATAGAGTTTCCTTAAGAACAAACTCTTCCTTTCTACCCAAGGTAGTCTTAGAGTCTAACATCAATCAAGCGATTAATTTACCATCTTTCGTCCCATATTTTTCCAACAAAGGTGAATATTCCTTACATTACTTGATGTTTATAGGCAATTAAGTTTCCATCTTCAAAGAACAAAAGACTTTTGAAGATAAAATCAACTATTTGTTTACTTTTCCAGTACAAAATTGGATAAGCCAGTCAGCAAAGTAACTGACTAAATGGTTGAAAGACCTCAGTACTTTTATTTATGATAATAATAAATTAACCTTGCCTAGGCCCATGAAAGCACATTCTACAAGATTTGTAGCCATCTTGGCAGTTTTCCAGTCTAGAGCCTTGATGAATGATATATGTGTAGCAGCTGCTTGGGCTTCTCCCCATACCTTTATTACTCGTTGCAAATTGGATTTGGTCTCTAGGGGAAGAGCTTCCTTTAGTTTGATGGTGCTCAGGAATATGCTTCCATGAGTACACCCAAGCTTTTAGGTAGCTGGGGACTCTGTCCCATCTGTCAAGGATAAAATAAAGACTGACAACATCAGATTAGAGTTATGTACTTACCATAATGTTCCATATGTGTTGTCTATCTTCATTTATCCTAGACTTCCTCCCATCCATCCCCTGTCCTTCAAAGATTTTTTTGTGGAGCAGATTATATATCCTTGAATTATTATGATTTTTCAAGCACAGTAGAAATGGCTTCCTTCTGGGCTTCCCTTATCTCTCTCTCTCTCTCTCTCTCTCTATATATATATATATATATATATATATATATATATATATATATATATATATATATATATATGGGTCACTTTCAGATGCCCGACAATGCGTTTTGCCGACACGGAATCCGACGGGACGAAAACACCGACAACTCAGATGACCGACAAGGTGAGAATCCGACGGACTCGGTAAGTGTGCGATAGAGTGAGGGATTTAGTGTTAGGGAGCGGACAGGTAAGTGTGCGATAGTGAGGGACTGTGGGTTTAGGGGTGGGTTAAGTGAGTTAGGGTTAGGGTGCAGGTAGGGTGTGTGTGCGATAGTGAGGGACTGTGGGTTTAGGGGTGGGTTAAGTGAGTTAGGGTTAGGGTGCAGGTAGGATGAGTGTGCGGTAGTGTCGGACCTTGGGGTTAGGGGTGGGTAAGTGAGTTAGGGTTAGGGTGCAGGTAGGGTGAGTGTGCAGTAGTGTCGGACCTTGGGGTTAGGGGTGGGTAAGTGAGTTAGGGTTAGGGTGCAGGTAGGGTAAGTGTGCGGTAGTGTCGGACCTTAGGGTTAGGGTTTGGGTTAGGGATAGTGGATATTTTATGTAGTGTACTGTGTTGTTTACGTGTAGTGTGTTGGTGTAATGGTTTTCGGTGTTTTGCGTTGTCGGTATTTTTTGTTGTCGGTCTTTTGGTGTCGGGGATTAGTGTGTCGGCGAAACGCGATTTCGGGCATCTGAAGGTGATCCATATATATATATATATATATATGTGTGTGTGTGTGTGTGTGTGCGTGTGTGTGTGCATGTGTGTGTGTTTGCGTGTGTGTGTGTGTGTGTGTGTGTGTGTGTGTGTGTGTGTGTGTGTGTGTGTGTGTGTGTGTGTGTGTGTGCGTGTGTGCGTGTGTGTGTTTGCGTGTGTGTTTGTGTGTCTGTGTGCGTGTGTGCGTGTGTGCATGTGCATGTGTGCATGTGCGTGTGTGTGTGTGTGTGTGTGTGTGTGTGTGTGTGTGTGTGTGTGTGTGTGTGTGTGTGTGTATTTGCGTTTGTGTTTGCGTGTGTGTGTATGTGTATTTATATATTTTTCTGCAAACTTGATTTGAGGTAATTGTAAGAGAGGGAGGTGAAGCTTGAGAATTTTTGGCTGGTGCGAGCTGTAGTAACATTCGAGTTGGTTCCGACATCAGAACCGAACCCATCTGTCAAGGATAAATTAAGACAGACAACACAGATGGAATGTTATGGTAAGAAAATAACTTCTTTATTGTAGTAAACAGGAGCATCATCATATGAGCTGTGTTCTGTGGATGTGATCCCTAGTTTTCCTATACTATAGAATGTTGACAGTGTGTTTAGCTATGAATAAATCTGCCAACACAAACTCAATGAGTTTAATATTAACATTTTAACTATAACTAGATTTTTATTTAGCTTTTTTTTCTGGCACATAGCTGTGCAATGCAGTGTATTAGGGTTACAACAGTTTGTCTAGCACTTGGTGCATATGACTAAGGCTATGAGCTGTTAAAGAGCTGTTTCTTGTAGTATTAGGTTTGAGTCCCTCAACCTTCATTTGTTTTCTATGTTCTGATCTCCCTATGTCTGTTGAGTTACTTCACCAGACAGTATTCCTGGGCTGCTACTGGAAAGGGGCCCTTGTGTCCAATGAACTGTCCCAGGCTGTTATCAAATGCATTACACATTTGTCTTCTGAATTTCAGCTGCTAATTATTGCTTCACTATATGCTTTTTGGGTATGAATCTCAGTAGGTGTATTGTAGTTTAATGGGTTGCTAGATACATTTTCACTAAATATGAGTTTCAAAGGAAGAAAAATATACCTTTCTTATGCTGATTCTGTTTTCAATGTGGGAGTGTTTTATTTTGTTTCAAATATGACAGTCAGTGTTTCTTCTGTAAATCGGAAATAAAAGTTTTAAATCAAATCTAAATCACTGTGATAATTGTAAAAGTAAAGAAAACCATAGTGTGTGCGTTGACAAGGTTGAACAGTGTCTATGGTAAATGAGGAGAGTCAGCCAAGTAATTACACATTGGTATGGCTGACACCTGATTCATTACCCTGCATAAGGCCTAATTTTCCACACCCTATCTCTGTTGACTCCAGAGATATATGCTGCAGTGATACATCATAATTCGCTATTAAAGTAGGTCACATCTGTACTGAGTGATGTTAGATGGAATAGCTAGTCTTGATGACAGAAAAGACATAGGGGGATCAGAAATGAGATGTAGGTTTCCTGCAAGCATCTAAGCATCCTCCCTAAAAGGTCTGTTGTATGCAGTAATATTTCTGATTTTTATATGATCTATGTGTTGCTGAACAAAAGCTGCTGAAGTAGTTATATTATATTTAATTGTTTTGCTTTACTCATTGTACTAAGCAAGAGTGGGTGTGTTGGCATAATGGTTCAGGTGTTTACTTCACAAACACAAAGTACAGGTTTGATTCTTTCAGGTTATTGGTTAGGCATGTAATACTCTGTAAACGGATGGTCTAGCATATGTCTATGAATCTAACACATTAATAGATGTGGATTGTTAATAGAATCTAAACATTTTAGTAATATTTTTGTAGTATCTTATTTACAGACTCTAGCAATTGCAAAGGGGTTGATATTTGTTAGGTCATATAGTTTGCATTATTATGACATACATGTGAGTTTCAGACTTCATATCCTTCAGAAATTGCATGCTATCACAAATCATGTTATTCTAGCAACTTAATCTGTCCCTATTTTGAGGTCTTTGACTCCCTCATTACTTTTTGGCTTTGTCCTGACTTCTTGAGCTACGAGGTTGAGAGATATGACCAAGCCAGGAATTAAATGAGTTCCACTAGACAGATACAAAATTAGCAAAAGACTTCCTGTCATATAGCTCCATGGTGCAGGAGCTAAACACATCACTGGGTCATATTACTTGGGTTCAGTTACTAGCCTCAGCAACAGAGGAGCTGGCAAAAGAGGGATGTGATTTATCAACTTATCTTGGAAGGGAGGGAGGGAGTGAGGGTTTTTTTTAAGTCCTACTGTAGTTACACCCTCTGAAGCAAAACCTGAGAAGTATGGTGCATAAACAGAGGGATTCGGGAATGTGAGCCCAGCCAATGAATCCTGCAGCCAGTTCGGGCATTGTAATGTGTGGAAATGAGCACCAGTCTTGGGCCTTGCATTGCACCAGTCTTGCAGAGGGTTGTTGGCCTAACATACAAAAAGGCCCTGCAGTCGCCAGACAACACCACACTTAGACTAACTTGTCCTCCATCTCAGCATATGGAATGTGAGGTCTCCACTTCTAGTTCATCCTTAGGTTGCATTCCCAGTCTTGGTATAGTGGCCTAAATTATAGACAGGCGGTTATAGGAAATGGCTGATGGTCCAAGTGCCATGGGAGCCAAGAAATAAATGTTTAAAAAAACACATTGGTCAGTTGTTCCTTCACCTCACTTATTAGAATATGTGGGTCAGAGTGCAGAATACTAACTGTTCATTTAGACAAACAGGACAAAGACTCTGAAGAGCTCATTAAGTAAGTATCAGTTGTTGAAAGGTTGACTTGCTTGTTACAGGCAGCCAGTGCAAATCCTGCAGCACAGTGATGACATCATCACAATAAGACATGCATACCAGTCAGCACTTCTACCAGGGAACATTATGCACAATGAGAGTGATTATGGTTAGGTGGTAAATTACTCCTTATATTCAAATATCACAATAAATCCAAAAGGCGTGTTATACTATGACTAAGTCAAAGAAGTCAGAACCTCAGCCCCCAAAAAGCAATGATTGATATCCTGAAAAAAAAAACTGAGAGCATTTGGGAAGAGTGGAACTAGGTTCTAAATGCTATAAAAATAGTTACTTGAGTAGGCCACATCCTTGGCAACACCGCATATCCTTGAACATGGTAGTCAGATATGAATATACACAAAATCAGTATGGAAAACTGGATGTTTGTATTCTGTTTGACTGTAATACTAGCATCTTGATTATGTCACAAATCAGTAACTTTTGGTTTGTAATTGCTATATAACACAGATAACCCACTGACAGCCATTTGCTTAGATACTTTCAAAAGGAAAGCTCATTCACTTAATTGTGTCTCACTGGACAGAATTAACTTAAAACCAGTTTGTGCCTCATTTCAGCTGATTTCAGCAAACTGTACATTTAGTATTCATGGTTTCATGGTGAAACACAGTTCAACAAATTCTTCTTCATGGCACTGTCATGCATCTCTGAACTGTATTAGGTAATGAGAGGACTTGTACCTTTTTGTGAGCTATTTCCTCATGTCTCAGGTTCTTCATGGCCAGTTATGTGAGTTCACATTTATCTGATGTCTCTGTGTTTGCTTCCGAGGAGGAGCAACTTCTGAGGTTGTTACTTTAAGTAGGGATGTAGTAGAGTCCCTTCCCTCAAAAAGAGTATGGGAGACAAATCCTTTAATAGAAAAGAATGCACATGTTTTTGCAAACTTTTATTTGTCCATTTGGAGATAGGCAGGTGCATAACAATTGACTGACCCAAATCCATACCTACTATATCCATACTGATTAGATTTAATATACAAGATAACTTAATATTACATGTTCCTTATTAAGAAACTCTGTCACTGGGCTACTGCATGAAATCAAAACCTTTGTTTATGCAAATTAAATAAAGAATTAAAAACAAGGCAAATATAAGGTTCTAAGTAGCAATATAGAACTATCATATAAAGATAGGGGTCTGTATCAAGTCAAATTCTACCAAAATAGTTTATGAGAAAAATAGTTGTAACTGCTGAAATGTATATATTTTAACAGAGGATACTGGAAGGGAAGGGGTTAAGCTTAGCCCAGCTAACCTTAAGAAAAATAGCCTGAAATGAAATGACTTGGTTTAGGCTGTAGCACTTTTATTTGACAGGTCTGAATGCACCCAGAGACTCAATATCTGGGCTGGAATCCTGCTCTTATTGTCCTTAGTGGTGAACTAACTGAGGTGCCAGAGAGTGGCTTGTTAGTCTCTGCAGAAAGGGTGGAAATATTGGAATTGTTTTATAGTCTCCAGATGCTGGAATAAACATTAGCAAAGCTCTTTGTGTGAATTGTGACATATCTGTGCCAGATCCTGACTCAAGTTTCTAGTGAGGGGGTAGTGTGGGAACCACAGAGTCAGGTGACAAGATGTGATGTTATTTTGTAGCCAACACTGAAACTGTATTTAGATACTAGTGAGAGATGTGACAGAGAAACTCAGTACTCAGTTTTGGAACTGACAAGACCACTCACCCACTGCATTTTGCCTTGCTTTAGTAAGTAACTTAACTAGGGAACAGTAATTATTCAGTCAGTTAGGAAAATATAGTGATATTAGCTAAAAGTATTGTTTTTTTCTGTATCTGTCTGAGTATTTCTTCTGTTATTTTTTATATTTCCTGTGAACTGAAACTCTGGTGTTTACTGTAAACAGATACTCAGTATTCTCAGGTTTTTTTTATTATTTATTATTAAATATATTTAAACCTTTCATTTTGGCTGATCTTTTAAAAAATATTTAACTCTTAAGAGTACTTGGACTCTTGCATTTATTTGTTGGCACTGTGGTATCACACTCCTGAAAGTCTTGCCAATTGGTTAACAGTACCATTTGTATAAGTACTAATTTTACTAATAGTAATTGGGTACCCTGGTAACATCCTTAAAGTAGCTGGCTGGTGGCAGTGAATCTACCTTATAGTCTGGGTGGAAGTGGCATAGCGGATAAATCTGTGCCAGCCTTTCCTAGGTGTGGTGTGTGTGTGTGTGTGTGTGTGTGTGTGTGTGTGTGTGTGTGTGTGTGTGTGTGTGTGTGTGTGTGTGTGTGTGTGTGTGTGTGTGTCTGTGTGTGAAAATCAAATCTCAAGGAGTGTGTGTGTCAGTTACTTGAAACAGGGACACAGAGCACTGATTTCTATGGGCAGAATAAGAAAAAGTTGAAGAGGTTACTTTGCACAAAGGATGGGTTCAGTAAACATAAAATTATTGGACATGAAGGGATGTTCAAGTGTGGCCATTGTACAGCATGTCCATTGATTGATTGTAATAACAAATTTGAACATCCAAGGACAAAGACAAAATACACTTTTAATGTTAAAGCCACTTGTGTAACCCCCAATGTGGTATACATGGCTACCTGCAAATTATGTCCCGCAGTCTTTATATATATATGCTGCACTTTTATAAGTTTTATATCATTTAATTACGCTACTTATCTCTCAAGAGAATCATACTTCATTGGCCATTGTTGTACAGCGCTTCATTTTGAGTACTGTTTTTACTTGTAACTGATAGCTGTACTTTAGCATTAGGAGGTACGCTCATTTTACTGTTTTCTTACTTATACCTTTCCTTTGCCCATGGCCAACGTTGTTACTACTGCAAATAAAAGCCAAAGATTAACCATTGATTTCTTACGGTATAATAATGTTGAACAAACAGACAAACAAGCAAATCCATTATTGCATATGCACTTTGATGGCATTGAGCCATCAGAAACTCAGGATACCACAAATTACAGCAATTTTGACAACATTCTACAAGAAGTAGAACTTGCAGCATACAAACTAAAAAGATTAACTTGGCAACGTTTTCATTTGGAAGCCTGTTTACACCATCAAGTCATACCTAGAGGAATGCGAGTGAAATGCATGCCAAGCTATGGAAATCAACATCGTGAACTCCTAGATAAATGGCAAGCAATAAATTTAGAGACCAGCTTCCAATGCATGAGGCTGATTATGGATTATTTTAGACAACCTCGCCATTCAAATCAAAGAAAAACAAATAGAACTAGAGAAAATGAATTTGAATACTTATCACACCAACAAATTAATAATACTACAATTAAATCTCAATTTGTATGAATCAAAAATAAAAGACCAGAAAATAAAGAAATTAAACAGAGATATTACAGATTTTAAATAAGGGCGGATCTTTGAATGGCCTAGGGAGAAAATAAGACCTACTACAAATCAACACCAGCACCAGACATCCTGTATCCATTAGGAATGACACACTTGTATCTAGAAACCAAACTGGAACTGAGGAACAAATATCTGGCACATTGAACACAACTACTAATACTACAGGGACCCCTGTGGCTACCACGGCAGATAGGAATGTTGAAACATCCTCAAAAACAGGAGACATTCCTAAGAAAGGGAGCTCTTTTCTCCCTATTACCACACAACTTCCAGTTTTTCTGAATCAAACCAGTTACAAGAACACATGAACTCACAGTCAAGACAGAAAAAGAAAGAAAATATTGAATTAAACAATTTTATAGTGGTGAATATCTCTCAATATGAATTGACCCAAGCAGAAACTTCCGTCCTACAGAAGGGATTAACTTTCATACCCTCTTTAAGATCTGATCTGAATGAATTTGTTATAGATATAAAGCATTTTGGATGCAATGTGACATTAAGAAACATCTATGGCACAAATACAGAACAAGTTAGTACTTTAAGGAAAAACCAGGTACATTTGTACCTGTAGCCCATCCTGCAGTTGAGCTGTTTATGCGGCTGTGTAATAATACAGTGGAGGAATTAAGAATGGATGTGCATACCAAACATTATAGAAACATTACATATGAAGAAAGACAAGCCCTATGCAATTTGAAACAAAATGAGAATGTTGTAATCAAACCAGCAGACAAAGGAGGTACTATAGTGGTTATGGATACTGACTGGTATAAGAAGAAAATGACCACTTTGTTACAAGATGAGAAGAGAAGACATATTACAGAGTTACACCAACCCAGCTGAATCGAACCATACAAAAAGTGCCTTCACTACTTCAGGATATGTTGACTGAAGGCCAAGTAGATCTGGATCTTTATAATTTTTTGAACATCACAAAACCCACTGTTCCGAATATAAATGGACTTCCAAAAATTCACAAGGATCTTTACAACCCTCCACTACTTCCTATAGTAGCAGGACAAGGGTGGGTGACAGAAACAATGTCACTATTTGTGGAGAAAGAACTAAGAACTATCTTAAAATCTTTTGACACAGTTCTGCAGGATACTGATGACTTCTTAAGAAAGATAAATTAAACCATGAATAGCATCACAGAATATGACCACCTACTTGTGACCACCCTGGATGTGAATAGTTTATTTACCTCTATTCCCAATGAAGCAGGTGTAGAAGCTGTAAGAAAGATCTTAAGCCACAATGGGGGGTAGCCATCTGTGTGAACAGCTACTCAAATCTTGTGCTTGTAGATTGGGAGTTGGAGCATGTATTGAATTGAAATAATCCATGGTATGAATGCATCAAATTTTATGGTCGATTTGTGGATGATCTCTTTATTTTATGGGAAGGAAGCATATCACAATTTGAATTATTCCATCAACATTTAAATAGGACTACCTCCTTCTTAAGCTTTACAGCAGAACACTCTCACAATCAAATTGCATTTTTGGATGTGAATGTCATTCTTAATAAAAATATGTTGGAAACTGAATTACACCGAAAAAATACATGGATAAATCATTACTTATTGAAAAGCAGTATGCATCCTAAACATGTCACTAAAAACATTATGCAAAATGAAATACAAAGAATACATAAAAGATGTAGCAAAGATGAGACAAGAGAAAAGGAAATCTTATTTTTACAACAAAACCTAAGAAATAGAGGTTATAATGAAAAGGATGTGAATGTCCAAGAAGTTATCCCAGAGAAAAACAAGACAGAAGACAGAACCACCAGAGTGATGCTAACCTACAGCACAGATAACACACAAATTAAATCTATAATAAGGCAGTTTTGGCCAATTCTTACCCAGGATGCCAAGCTAAAAGACATTGTAGGTGAAACACCATGCTTTGGCTACAAGAATAAGAAAAATTTGAAGAGGTTACTTTGCACAAAGGATGGGTTCAGTAAACATAAAATTATTGGACATAAAGGGACGTTCAAGTGTGGCCATTGTACAGCATGCCCATTGATTGATTGTAATAATGAATTTGAACATCCAAGGACAAAGAAAAAATACACTTTTAAATGTTAAAGCCACTTGTGTAACCCCCTATGTGGTATACATGGCTACCTGCAAATTATGTCCCGCATTCTATATAGGAAAAACTAATCAGCTGTTTAAAAATCGTATTCTGAGACATCAAAGAGACATTACCAATAAAGATCCACATAACGCTTTAGCAACTCATGCTGAAATAAATGTCGGTCATTATTTTACTTATAAGGTGATAGAGAATGTATATAGTGGAGTAAGAAAAGGTGAAATTGAAAATATTACTGAATGCAGGGAGAGTAAGTGGATTGTGAACCTCCGTGCTGATATTGAGCCTGGCTTGAATAACATCATTCCACTGAAACCTATACTAAAAGCTAGAAGACCAACCATTAGTTAATATGGAGGTGTGTTTGGCTTAATAATTCATGATTGGTTACACCCCTCAAAAGCAAAAAGCATAGGAAATAGAACACCCTCGATTGAGCGGAAAGAGGATTGGTGCATTCAAACAGCTGATTGACAGCATGATGATTGAATGAATCTTCCAACAGTAAAGGAAGTAAGAACTATAAAAAGGAACTTCCAGTCCCAATCTCTACGATCTGAAGAAGATACCGAAAGTGCTTATCATTTGGAATACAGAGGGACTATTTTATTCTATACCAAGATTTTAACTTGACATGAAGATTTTAATACCTTTTTCTACAATAAAAGGATTTTAACTGCCACTAAAGCCAGAAGCTCTTATTTGAACTGTTTGAACTGTTTGACTGGTTAAGTTGTAATTACAGTTTGCTACAGTTTACAGCAGCTACTACATCTTCAGTGTGGATACTTTGTATATCAGACTTGAAAGACTGGACACCTTGAAACCATCATTTCACTACAGTGTAATTGCATTCACAGTGTGGATATCTTGTAAATGCATTTAATTGAAGCATTGGAAATTCATGCAAGTCTTTATATATATGCTGCACTTTTATAAGTTTTATATCATTTAATTACGCTACTTATCTCTCAAGAGAATCGTACTTCATTGGCCATTTTTGTACAGCACTTCATTTTGAGTAAACATGATAGTTGTGATAGAAGACATCTGTGGAACCAGTTGGTCTTTAAGGGACTCTATTTTTAATTTTGACTGTCTCCAGTATTTCTGAGTAAGACAAATTTTCGTGAAGATAATGGCCTTGTTATGGTGTCATCAACATTCCATGAGGTTCTTGTGATATGGACTTCCTATAGATTACTGTCTGTGGCAAAGATTTTGCCATTGAGTTCCAGTGTTTGAACTGAGGGCATCTCTTACACTGTGTAAAGATAAGATTCTTGCTAACCAAGTTATACATATTTATTTCAGCCATTGAATCTTTGCAATTTGTCTTTCCTAATCATGTTTCCTCACACCAGTCCAGAGATCTGGGTCACATTCAGCTCAAGTAGTGATGTGTCAAAAAAGAAAGATCTAATTCTTTTAGTTTTAATCAGAACTTCAGCAAGGTTGGTGTAGAAATTATCCTTATCAATTTTAAGTATCAGAAAACATACACTGAGAACAGTGGCATGCTAACACTGAGCTTGGGATAGAGGCTCATGGGTTTTTACCAATGCCAGTCTGAAGCTTCACAAAACTGACTGACAAACTATTCTTTTAACACAGGCTAATTCCAGTGATCTAACTTGCAGTGTGTCTCACAAGAACTACTTTAAGCTATCAGTGATAAACTCAGCACTGCCTGACTTCCCATACACAAGGCAATAAATTGAAGGTGTATGCCGTGGATAACACTAAAGTTTTAGCAAGAATAAGCAAGTTTTAGTCAGTGTAAGCATGTGTGCGTGCATGTGAGCTGGTGTGCGCGTGTTTGCGCTTGTGTGCACGGAGCTGCCCCCCCCCGAGGAAACAGAAACGGAAAAGGAAGCACAACAAATAGGAAGTTAACCAGGGAGTACTAGCAGAGCTAGGAGGTGAAAACAATCAGAATCAGGCAATTACACAGGCAGTACACTAGCCCAGCCCAGCCCAGCACTTATAACTCTGCAAACAACATTCCACTATGTTTCTCTCAAGAGACACTGCAACACTGCAGTAAGCTAATAGAAGTGAAAACTGAAAAAGCTTTACTGAGACAAAGAAATGTTAAGGGCTGCCATTGCTGTTATAAGGCGACATATGCAACATGCTGAGGGTGGTGACAATGCGAATGCTGCTGGACAACCCACAGTGAGGAGACGGAGAAGAGTGTACAGGCCCAGGATAACCTACCAGGGGCTACATGAGCTGGAGATAGTGGAGCGCTATAGAGTGGACAGAGACATCTTGCAGCAAATTGTTGAGCTGTGCAGGCCACGCCTCACACACAGAACCAACAGAGGGGAACCCATCCCAGTGGAAACCAAGGTATGTGTTGGCCTAAGAATATTAGCAACAGGTACCTTCCAGAGACCAACTGGTGATATGATGGGAATATCACAGGCATCAGCATCCAGGGTACTGCACCAGTTCCTGGATGCCATGTCAGCACATGTCAGTGATCATGTATATTTCCCCAATTCCAGTGAGGTATTGGCCAGCAGTATGCATCTCTTCCAGCAAATAGTGGAATACCCTGAGGTAGTGGGTGCAATAGACTGCACGCACATATGCATCAAAGCACCAGCCGGTGAATGGGGTAGGGTCTACTTCAACTGCAAGGGCTTCCCCTCCATCAACTGCCAGGTCGTGTGTGATGCCCAGGGCATAATACTGAATGTGTATGCTGGCTGCCCTGGAAGCTACCATGATTCCCATATCTGGCATCTGACGCAGCTGTACCAGACATTTGCCATTGGGGACATCCCTCATGGTCACCTAGTGGGGGATGCTGGCTATGCACTGGAGCCATGGCTGATGACATCCATCAGAAATGCACACACACCTGAACAGGAACGCCATAATGAGGCACACGCACAAACACGAAATGTAATCGAGCATGTGTTCGGCCTGCTCAAGTCATGGTTCCGGTGTCTGGACACATCTGGTGGAGCCTTGCAGTACTCACCAACTACATGTACCCAAATTGTCATGGTATGTGCTATGCTACATAATAGGATCCTGCAAAAACAGCTGCAGCAGGAGCAGCATAGGCCTGGGCGAAACAGCCCCCCACCATTGCCAAGGCCATCACAGGCAGAGCGTGACTCGGAGGAGGAACAACCTGAGCCTGCCCCAGTAGGCAGAAGGAGGCATGCCCAGTATGCCCTGGCCTTGGCAAAGAGGCAAAGCATAGCACATACACTGGCTCAGTAGGAACCCTGGAAATGATACCTCTCTCTGACTCACACAAATAGTAAAAGGGATGCCTAACTTGACACTACCTGTTTCCAAACATGTATAGGGAGTGCAGTATGTGCATCTGACAGACAGCCCTGCAGCACCACCTGAGGCATGATTGCCATGTGTTAAGCAAGCTAAACAGCTTTCACCACCATTTAGTATATGTAAAGCAATTGCACACATTAACACTAGCACAACTGTGGTCAATGTTGAGCAATGTTGGGCAATGTTCTGTAATGTTGGTTAACATTGAGCAATGTTGGACACACCTGGTCTACGTTGGGCATAGCTGAACAAAAGTCAAAATGCTCATATTTGCTCTACTAGCCCATAAGCAGTCTGGTCTGCTCAGTATGAAAATATAAAGCAGTGACAGGCCTCGAACCCAGGATACTGTGCACTACAGTCATACTACTGAACCACTAAACCATAACAGTATTGCACTGGTCAGCCTGTATGAAGAAATGTTGATAAGTCTATGCAACGTATCTCATGGAAACCCTGCAGGCACAGCATAATCCCTGTCAAGTTATGACACAAAGGTGAGCCCTGCAGTAAGAATAGAACCTGATTTTCAACACACATATAGTATAATTGTTAATATTGGTCATGTTCACACACATCAACAAATGTAGTGGACTTCAGACAGCAACATACTGAAAGGTCACACTGGGCATGCTCACACACGAATAAATGAGACAAATGTCAGGCAACAAAACACTAAAAGGACAGACTGGGCATGCTCACATACTTGAATAAATGGGACAAATGTCAGGCAACAAAACACTGAAAGGACAGACTGGGCATGCTCACACACTTAGGCCATGTCTGAGTATAGCAGTGGGCCACACATATCCAGCAGTTGCATGTGTTAACACAGGAACCTCTCAGTATTCAGCAATCTGCCATGTGCACACAGTTATATGACAACAGACATATATATAATATATTGGAACCCTGTCATAATAAAATATGTTCTGCAGATACTTAGGTTGTTCGTAGAAAGTGTGAAAGCAAAGAAGAGAAAAAACCTGCAATCAGTATCATCAATAAACAATGTGCATCCTGAACATTACCATAGGTGCATAGGTTAATACTAGCCTATCTTCCTTAGGGCATGTATAAACCTAGCCAGAGTGTGTTTGGCTTTCACAGCCCTGTTAGATTAGTAGACTGTGCCTGTGAATAGTAGGTCACACAAGATAGGCCTTTTATGTTTGTTTATTGTGCCTCTGTCCAGCAGGGACCCAGAAGAGATTCCAGGGGTAAACATACAATCACCCATCCACTCATCAATACGTCTCCTGTAGGGGGTCAGTGGGGGGCTCAGCCTATGCGGGACTGGGATCCCATTCCAGAGTGAGGGGAGCATCTGGGATAGAAATGCGTCCCTCCAGCATGTACTATAAATATCTGTGCTGAGGTGTAAGTCACTGGAGCGTGTAGCTCTACGGGATCTGGATATCCTGAGGGGGAGCATGTCCATTAATTCTGTGTTGGATATGGCTGTAAACAACAGGCACAGATCACATCCGAGTAGGTGGTAAGTGACTGAGTAGAGCTGGAGTTACTTTAGCCGAACTGCACAGGGCATCTGTGTGAGTCCCTAGATCCACTTGGTGAGGTACTTTTGTGGCCAATACAGTTGCTGCAGGTGTCGGGTAAGGTACATCCCAAATGGGGCATTGTATCCAATCATGGGCCTCATGAGTATAGGGGCACAGTGACTTTACTTGATCTAGATGTGAAACCTGTTGGGATAGGGAGGGCTATATAGAATGTCTATCTAACCACTATGGCAATACGATTGTCAAAGACAAGATTACAAACTACTCATGTCCCTATATCCCTAAGAACTTCTACCATACTTAATGTATTAACACATATGTGGTAATGTGTGGGCACTATGTGATTCCCAAAGGGGATGACTATGCATTTAATGGCATTCAGCTGTAGGCCATGGCTCTGGCACCAGTTATCCATCTCTGTGAGACCCTTTTGGAGGATGCTTGTGCCAGCTGGAGAGTCAAATATGGCACCCAGTTTGCAGTCATCTGCGAACATGGTCAGCCATATTCCTCCTGTGTTAGCCTGTACGTCAGAGGAATATATACTGAACAAGATAGGTCCCAGGACTGAGCCTTGTGGGATGCCACATTTAACTGGTGTAGAGTCAGACATGACACCTTCAATATATACCATGTGGGTGCTATCCCTGATCCACATAGCAATCCACCTTGTGACATATGTGTCGATATCTAAGCTGGTGAGCTTATGTATGATGCCCAAGTGGGGTATTGTTGTGAAGGTATATGCAAGGTCCAGGTAGGCTGTGTGGACTACCTTCCATATGTCTATGGACCTGGTAACTGGTTAAAGAAGTCGACCATGTTCAAAAGGCAAGATCTGCCCACAACAAAACTGAATTGTGTAGGATCCAGTGCCTGTAGGTTCCCGATGTCTGTGTGTATGAGTACCATGATGATACGCTCCATAGCTTTGCAGACCAGGATAGATAGGCTTATAGGGCGATAGTGTCCAGGGTCTGTTGTTGCACCACCTTTGTGGAGCAGGACCACTGTTGCTGTATGCCATTCCTTGGGTACATATCCGGTAGTAAGTCTGATATTTAACAGTGACTTCATGTGAGGTTTACGTTCGTCATGAAGCTTGTGTAAGATGCGGGCTGGGACACCATCTGGTCCCATGGATGCTGCGTTGTCTGCTTTGGAGAGGGCAGCACTCACCTGATCATCTGTGATGTCAGGGAGGCTACACTCTGTTGGGATGGATATTTGCTCATTAGGGGGGATGGGGGGATGACATTTGCCCTGAACCTGTTTGCCAGGATAATGGCAATGTCTGTGGGTTCAGTGTATGTATTGTCATTTCGCAGTAACACACAGCATATCTGGGAGTTGGCATCCAGGTTCATGACATAACTAAAGAAGGCCTTGTGATTGTTCTCAGTGTGTGGTGCAATTTACCTTTCGAAGTGGGTCTTAGATGAATTCATGAGTGAATGTAGCTTCTTGCTAGTACTGATCAGAGATGCCTTCCCTTATTGGGATTGTGCTCTATCATGTAGTAGCCCCCTCCTTTTGTTGTATAGCTTATTTATGGCTGTGGTCCACCAGACAGGTCCCCTGCCTTTGAAGGAGTGAGTCTTGTTCTTATTTGGGATAGCACGATCCATGCATTCCATTAGGTGTCAATTGAATGTGTTTGTAAAGGATTCAGCAGTCTGAGCCATACATACCTCTGTCCCAGGGTCTGTGAAGGATACCACCTTGGTTTAGAGAAGTGTGACATTTGCTGTTGGTAAGTACTTCACCGAGAAAACCTAGGATGGGGATGGGGACGAGATATGGATGTCCAGTGAGATAAATGTATGGTCTGACTTTACCAATGAGGGGCATACCTCTGGTGCGGAACATGGAGTCCCCATGTTGGTGATGATCAGGTCCAATATGTTTTCCCCTCATGTGGGTGTGGTGACCAGTTGTGACATAGTATTTGTGTTTAGTAATTCTAGCAACCGTTGGGTGAGGGTGTTGTGGCTTGAGTAGTATTCCCAGTCAATGTTTCTGTAGTTGAAGTCACCCCATATAATGGTGTTTTTAGAGACTGTCATATCCTCCAGTGTTCCCAGGAAAGCTGAGTGGGGTTCCTGAGTTTGGGAGGGTGGTATGTAGCAGGCTACAAACTGAAAGGCAGTTTTGCCCACTGTTAGTTGCACATGTATGGTCTTTGATGCTTCCTGCAGTGCTACTAACCTGGAAGTGTGTGTATCTGTGATGTATACGGATACTCCCCCTAAAGTTGTCGGTCGGTCCGAGTCTGGTGGCTGAAAAGCATGGTATGAAGTATAGCCTGGTAGTACTGGTGTGCATTTGGGAGCCTGAACCAGGTGTCTGTTACTGAACAGATATCGAAATTCACCATACTGAGGAGAGTCTTGAGTGCTTGCATTCTGTGGTCTAGACATCTGGTGTCGAGCAGCATTACCCATAATTTCTTTTGCCTTATATTGTCCATGGAGGTGGGTTTGTCATTTAAGCCTTGCCCAAAAAAGGCACTGTGGGGGTGGCAACAGCCTTAGCCAGTATTGGAAAGTCCAGGGGTGACAGGTGCAAGCTGTCCATAGCGAAGCTACGTGGCATGTCAAGCATGTCATCCCAGGCTGACAGACACTGGATCCTCTTTGAATGACACCAATATGTTAGCCAACTGTTACAATTGATCAGCTTGTCTGTATACTGTGCCATCATTCTTGGTGAGGGTAGGATGCTACACAAGGTCAGGGTCATACTGGCCTGGGTTACATGATCACAGAGCTCCTCTATGTCCCTTGTCATGTAGTCCAGGGAGGAACGTCTGAGGTAAGTCACACCAGCATGGACAATAATGGAGCCATATTTGTACTTGCTTTGGAGTGACCTGAGTGCATGTTTAATGTGGCAGAACCTGCCACCCGACAGACAGTGCAAGGGGTCCTTCTCCTTGTTCAGCCTGGTGAGTGTGATGTCAGTGTGTCTGACAATAGAATCATCTACTACAAGTGTATTAGGTGTGTTTTTACCCCTAAGGGCAGTGACTGTGTGGCACACTGACTGTGTGAACCATGTGATATGTGGGTAATGTCATGGGTTAGCAGTTGTCTGGGTTTCTGCTTAGGAGGTCTCTGCTGCTTAGGCAGATATTATGTAGATCCTCCGAGTATGTAATCATGTGGTAATGTAGTTTGTTTGCTGTCACTATAGGTCTATGTGTGACGGAGTTGTGGTGTGTGTGGTTACCTTCACCACCTAATAGACTGTGCTGGTCATGGGTTGAGAGAGCTCAGCCTCCCATTTGTCTATATAGTTGCATCTCCCATATATATCTGAGTTTGTTGGGAGGAGGTGAGGGTTGTCTGTGTACATAAGGCAGTTGTAACATTGCCTCAAAAGTCCCATATCCACCAGCTGGACTGGAGAGTACACGCAAAACCAACCGTTGGACATGCCAGGATAGTATGATGGCATACTCTCTGCTGACTGATCAAAAGGGATCAGTAGGGCGTTAAGTATGTAAAAGAGTATTACAGGGGTTTAGTGCTCAGGTATGTTGGTGTTTTTGAAAGATTATCTGCGAAGGAGTCCAGACAGAACCATGACACTTCCTTCAGCTATGTCATACACAGCACTGTACACACATATATGTCCTGAGTCATGGCCAACTGTACCTGACTGACAATTCTGACATCCTGTCAGACAGGCCCATACATACATACTCACCTCCCACTGACAAATGTCCTTATCATCATACCAGGAGATATCACATGTAGAATGGGTAAACAGCTCCTTCCAAAGCCGAAAACATGGCATCAATTGGATGACATTGTTTCCCGATATGTGTCATAAGTGAACTACAGAACAAACAGACCCTGCACCTGAACAGTCTGTTGAGCCACACCCTCTCTACAGGATCTGAAACTGTTGAATGTGTTACAGCAACATATGGCACACCCCACAAGTGTTGTTGCACAGCAGCCATGGGAACTATAGTCCTATAAGCCTATGACATCTTATCTGCAAGGCCATTGAGTCCATCATGATTGAATTCATAAACAGAGCTATTGGAAGCTGACAAACACACAGCCCTACCAACTGTGGTATGATCATGGGCAGATCATGGTTCCCAAACCTGCTAGACTGTTTGCAAGGCAGCCACCCAGGATACACATCACTGAAGGGAGCTACACATGTCCCACATAGACTCTGAGTAGCCCTTTATCAACATCACAGACACATGTATCCACAAATTCAACAACCTGTGCATAAATATGTATTGTCATATGAAGGAATGGAAATGTGACCACAGAGAGATCACACAAGCTAAGAACTGTGGAGTCCTGTTCAAGCTGTTAACACCTGCTGACCCACATGGTTCATTCCTGGGATTGCATAAAACAAACTGCACACACATTACCATGTCCAGTCTGATGATGTCAGCATCTTACAAATATAGCAGGAGAAAATAAAACACCCAATAAAACATATAGCATGTTGTGTTAATGCGTTCCTCTGTAGTATCAAAATATAGTTAGGTAGGGGTTTGAATCCTGCAATTTCTCTGTGGGGGGTGGTGTGTGTGTGATTTCCTGTGAGAGGAGTGCCCTTTTTGGAGACTAGGTACACACATGAAAAGAGGTAGATTCTTCTTTGGCAAGTCTGATGATGTCAGCATCCTAGAAATATAGCAGGAGAAATGAAAACACCCAGTAAAGCATATAGCGCGTTGTGTTAATGTGTATCTCTGTAGTATTATAACGTAGTTAGGTAGGGGTTTGAGTCCTGCGATTGCTCTGTGTGTGTGGGGGGGGTGTATGTGTGTGTGTTATTTCTTGTGAGAGGAGTTCCCTTTTTGGAGACTAGTAAAACACATGAATAGAGGTAGATTCTTCTTTGGCAAGTCTGATGATGTCAGCATCCTAGAAATATAGCAGGAGAAATGAAAACACCCAGTAAAGCATACAGTGCGTCGTGTTAATGTGTATCTCTGTAGTATCATAACATAGTTAGGTAGGGGTTTGAATCCTGAAATTGCTCTGAGTGTATGTGTGTGTGTGATTCCTTGTGAAAGGAGTGCCCTTTTTGGAGACTAGGAAAACACATGAATAGAGGTAGATTCTTCTTTGGCAAGTCTGATGATGTCAGCATCCTACAAATATGCAGGAGAAAAGAAAACACCCAGTAAAGCATATAGTGTGTCGTGTTAATGTGTATCTCTGTACTATCATAACATAGTTAGATAGGGGTTTGAATCCTGCAATCACTGTGTATGTGTGTGTGTGATTTCCTTTGAGAGGAGTGCCCTTTTTGGAGTCTGTGAAAACACATTCAAAGAGGTAATCTCCTCTTTGGCATGCCTGATGATGTCAGTATCCCAGAAATACAGCAGTGGAAATGAAAGCTTCCAGTAAAACATATAGCGCGTTGTGTTACTGCGGAGCTCTCTAGTATCATAACATAGTTAGGTAGGGGTTTGAATTCTGCAATTGCTGAGTGTGTGTGTGTGTGTGTGTGTGTGTGTGTGTGTGTGTGTGTGTGTGTGTGTGTGTGTGTGTGTGTGTGTGTGTGTGTGTGAGACACTGTTGGTTAATGTGTTGTGGGTTTTGCTTTTACAACTGTATGACATATCAGTAAAACAAGAGTATGTGCATTGCACACTTCCGGTATCTGTGTGGCACATACATATATGTACACGTGACCTCAATTGTTAACTGTGTGTCAAATACATATATGTACATGTGACCTCAATGAGGTCATAGGTGTGAAGCCTGCTTTCTACATGAATACATCTGTTACCATTGACAGTCAGTGCTGCTGCTTCTCAGACCTTAGGTCACATATGTATGTATGTGTCAAGGCCAGCCACTGTAGTGATCTGTTGCCTAGGTCATCTGTGTCACACACACCCATGACAGTTTCTATAGAATAGTGTGAGTGAGGGTTCATGCCTGGGGTATATGTCAGACATGTTCAAACACAATACAGTCTGTCAATAATGGCCATTCATTACAGGTGTACAACACCTCCATGGATATGCATACAGTCCCCGTCATGCTTATGTGATTCATTGAAGGACATTAGCCATACCTTTGGAAATGTGAATACCAAAGGACAGATGACATAACATGTGGCTGTATGTACACATTGGTACCCCTGCTACACGTTGTGGGCTACTAACAATGTGGTACTGTCAGAATACTATGTACTGTAAATGTGGATGACTATGCTATAGTTGGCTTATAGCTTTGCAGCATGTGTTGGTCAACAGGTATCTGTCTGTATGATACCCTTGTGGAGGATAAGTGTCTCATCTGGAGAATGCATTGTAGGCCACTGTATGCATTACCAGATCTGGACGGAGATATCCCTAGTGTGTTTGCTTGTACCTGGGACATCTACATGCCAAACAGCAGTGGTCCCAGGAATGTGTGGCAGCCAATACCACTGGTTACTGGTATAGTATAGTACCGGAAGGACTCAAATGCTACTGTGTATCCTACATCTGTGTGTCAGTTGTCAAGACATCAGCTAACGATTGGGTAAAGTCAGGCTGTTGGGGTTATGTATACTACCAGTATGCAAAACAATGACCGATATAAACAGTATCACCCACAGCATAGTGTCAAAACATGTCATACACACATGTGTACCCAAGTTGTAACATATGTGTAGTAAAATGCATACTGGCCACCAATAGGAAATATGAAGTGTTAACACTGTGTAATACTGGGCATGTCACCCTTCCCATGTGTCCACTATGCACATACATGCAGATGGTGCACCTCCACCATGTTCACAAATGTACACCTGCAAATCTGTACTGCACACATCACACACGTACCATCCACTCACCAACACATGCTGCCAGTACCGCACACATCAGCCAAGTGGCACATGGGCGGACAATACAGTATTGGAATTAACACTGGTGTAAACAATACTACATTGATAATCATAGCTTTAATGCATCATGCCTGCTCAGATATACCTGCAAGGATAGCTGTACACCTTGCTGTTGACAACATGCTAACATTGCTACACTGCTATTAGGTCACCCTGTGCATCAGCACCATGTAAGCCTGTTCCTGCATCATTGTCACATATGACAGGAGGTGGCACAGTTTCATCATATGCACAGGGTGTGTTATTGGTTTGCCAGAGCCTGACAATGACCCATCCAATTGACATGTATGTGTGCGTGTGTGTGTGTGTGTGTGTGTGTGTGTGTGTGTGTGTGTGTGTGTGTGTGTGTGTGTGTGTGTGTGTGAGGGGCAACAGTACAGTATGGGTCAATGTTGGTGTAATGTGTGTGTGTATGTGTTAGCCCTAGGTGTTTGGTTTATGTATGTGTCTGCATGCACACAGTTCCACCTTGTGACTGCCACATATGGGTGATTGTGGAACAGCCACGGACTGTACCTGCCAGGCTGTAGGGCTCACTGTCTCCGGCCACAGACACAGTACCTGTGCCTGCCAGGGGTGCCACGGACAGTATCAGGTACCAACCCAGACTGGGTACTATCATCAGAGGCAGAGGGATGTCAACTGGACCCATGTCCCTGCTGAGACTGGCCAGAGCCACAAGCATGTGGTTGTCTAGGATGGTCTATTGACAGCCCAGCCCCAACATTGCTGGGGCTGGTACTGCCACTACGGGAGTAGCTGGGACTTGTGTGCCATCCGCGATGTGTGCCAGCTGATGATGTTGCTGGCATACGTCGATGTCTCCGCTGTCCTGCACTGTCCTGGCACATGGACATTACATTGCGCAGGACATCTAATGTCTCCCCCCAGTGTCTATCAATGACCTCGGTGTAATTACGGATGGCACCGGCAAGATCACGGATACTGTCATTGATAGCGGTGTTGCGAGTCTTCTGCACCCTTAGTCCCTGCCTGGTGTACCGTTCCATATGTGCCTGTGCCTGTATTACAGACCAGAACATGCTGAGGTTGTGAGACCTGTGGGGGCACGTCTGCCAGGGGCATTACAACCAGCAGTGCTCCCACGAGCACCCCTGGACATATGCCTATGTGGTACCATTCCAAGTGTCTGGGTATGGCTGCTGTGTGGGGTTACATGTGCCATAAATACCACACTATCCTGGTCAGTGCCTGCTGTATGCTGTTCCTCCGCTAAGGCCATTGGTGTTGAGGGATGTATCGGCAGTATGAATGTGCGCATAGATGGGGTGGACAGCAGTGTACTGTCGATTGGCGGACCAATGACAGACCCTGACAGACCTGCCTTTGCCAATACACATGTGTCATCATGCCCACTATTTGTGGCAGTGACCCCAGGTTCCCTGCCGCACTCATCCAATACCTCAGCACCTGTGAGAGGAAGACAGGAAACACACTTCACAATCTGTACAGGATGTTAGCGCACATGCACACATGAACACATGCACACATGCACACATGCACACATGCACACCTGTACACATGTACACCTGTACACATGCACACATGCACACATGAACACATGCACACATGAACACATGCACACATGTACACATGCAGACATGCAGACATGCACACATGAACACATGCACACATACACTACTCAGTGAAGTTGACACACACACAGACACACACCAACAGCAATACGGAACATATCCATTAGTGGTTGATGGTGCAGTACAGTATCACAAGCCAAAGAGTCCTATCACATGTGTCAGCATGCAAGATGTGTGTTGCTCAACAGCATGCAGTGCGAGTTTGGAGAGTCTTTGTTGAACTCAGTATACATGTCTTTGATGCATGTGTGTTGTTCAATGATTGGCCCTCACCCTGGAACACAACGTGTACATGGGCACAACATTGCTGTGCAAGTCTGGAACACTTTCCAATGTCCTGTGCACCATCACTCATATGTATACATACCATGGCCGGATGCACACAACTGACAGGTGTATAGCAATGAATGCTATGTGTAGTACTGTAGTTACTGTAACTGGATGTAGTGTAGTACCATGAGCCATCATCAGGCAGCATCATGTGGTCACTCAAGGTCACTAATGTATGTCTCACTGGCAACTATCTTGCTGTATCTGACCTGCACCACTTTAGCTACATTAACCATTTCACAGCCAGTTGTTACATGGGTATTTAAGGTGTTCAATAGGGAGCATTGCCTCACATGAATGTGTTGTGTGTTGAAGCGTGTCACACCACCCCATGATAGTCCTCTACCCCCAGGTATAGTATGTGTGCTGTGTTGTTGACATTTGGGATACTGGAGTATGACCTTACAGCAAGTATCTACATACACCATGTGTATCAAATTAACACTAACTGCAAATGACAAAGTGGTGTATGTTGTGTGCATGTGCATTAACTCTGCCTATACAATGTCCACTACAGTGTACCACAATTGGTTGGGATGCTCTGTGTATTACATGTGTTTGAGGCGGATACTCATGTTACTGGGATGTGCATAGTCCCACAGAGAACATGCAGAGCATGCATTATGTGTAGGTGTTTTACATGTGTATATGGCCTACAGGTCTCCTGTGACATGCACATGTTATATGCTATATTAAATGTAGAACACTCACCAGCATGGGTGTGCTGTCTTGCTATCACACCAGTGGGACCTACAAGGATATGAGACAGTTTGTCAGTGTCAACAACTATGATATTGCTGCTCTGTGTTTGCAATTGTACAGTAGTACAAGAGGTGACAGTCACAGGCATACAAATTATGCTCCATATTATCAGTATTGCATGACACCAGGCTCCGCATCTTCTGAATACACAGTACACATCTGGTAAATGCATATTCTAACAATTGATCTAACAGTAGTCTACAGATATGCCATGTTACCTGCACGCTCTGTATCTACATGCTGGGTGACTCCAGCCACCATGATGATGCATGTCTGGTGTACTGCTTGTCCAGGAACCACCATGCTGAGGAGCAGCTCTTCCACTCTGGTGAGGGGGGGATGTGTTGATGCACCACCACCTGTGGCAAGCTGTTGTCTGTGGACATCGGAGGTATGCTGCCGGACATGTCTGATTAAATCACTGCAGTGATGGCGTACCTGCTCATAAGTCCAGTTATGCATGCCTACATCACTCACCCGACAGACAAAATCCTGCCACAGTGCAGTGCGTCCATGCTGGTCCTGGCTAGATCTGGAGAACACCAGGTTGTAATGCTGTACTAGGGCATCATAGATGACCTCCTCCTCCTCAGGGGAATAGGCAGGCTTCCTGTTGTGAGACATATTCCTGTAAGACAATAAAACAGTCATTGTGAGCAAGTCATGTGGCACACTTAACATGCTAAAGTACAGACATCAATGAAATGCCATATATAGCAACCTATTGGCTGTCAGTAGATACACACCTTTCATGCCACATAGGACTGCTCAGCCCACAACTGCCTGACAGTGCCTGGCACATACTATATTCCAAAACATGTTCTGCACAGCAACAAAGTGGAACCAGTATGTAAGACTATACAACAGTACATGGCACACTCTGTGACATAATGCACCACCTAGCCACAGGGCGTGTGTATGAAGCTAATGCATGCAGACATTTGTCATCCATTGAAATGAATGTTAAGTACAGTTTAAGTACTATCAGTACACCACGCTACTTGTTGATAGCAAACCCCTCAGTAACAAATGTGCACATTCATAACTATAGGTGGCATACTGCTGTGATACACTACACATGTTGCTAGATATGCACATATATCCTGTGACACACATACCACCAAGGCCATGTTACAGGCATACCCACACACACATCAGACATACATACAGGACACATAGGTATGGCAACCCAGATCAGTTTTACCTGTGTAACATACAGTACTGTGTGTCAGCACCTACAAAACCTCATGCCTGAGGTTTGTAATGTGTGAGGACTACAGGTAACAAACAAAACAGTGTGTCCAAGCAATGTGGATGTAAACCATACTGTTCTGTTTAGGCCTACAGCTTCAGGTAGTACTACTGTTCATACAGGATTTGTATTCACTAGTGTTACCAATCAATAAGCATACATGCACTGCTTAAACCTACAATGGCACACTCCGGTCAACACCATGGGACTATGTCACACCATATGCCTTACTGCTTTTCCTGCCTAGCAATAGCATACGTATCCTTTGCTGGGATTTGAGCTACAACACTACATACCATGATATGCACGGTTTCACACTAAGCTATCACACATATACACAACTTTGACACATTCACCTACACATTCACCATCACACCCAGTCAACCTCACATAGCAAGTAATGCAGCAAGTACATGCATGTGTGTATCGGGTCCTAGGTAGCTAATAGGCTATTATCCATAGGACCTATGGAAGCCTAGCCATATGGTACCCTGCCCTTCCACATCCATGTAATGTAGGTTCATGTGCCCCTGTCATGCAGAGCCACAGTGGTGACTCCCGGGTTGTGTTTCCTATCTCACACCCACTCATCATGATTATTCATGACAACTGCTAATGAAGACCTTTATTTGCTATCAACAGGTTGTTAGTTCCAGAGTATGGTATGTGTCTGAGATGATAATGTACCACTCCAGCATGTTCTGCTTTTTCACGTTACAGGGTTTAGATCAGTACAGTGTGTAGCTTGTATGGAGTGTAATCTGTATATATGGAGCATGTCCAACACCTGTGGGTTTGGCATAGCTTTGTATGTTAGGCAGAGGTTGCCTCTGGGTAGGCGGTATGTGACACAGTGTAGCTGTGGCTTTGTAAGACAGTCTGCATAGGGCATCTGTTTGAGTCCAGTAATACTCTTTGTGAGGTATGTGTCTGGCGTTTACTGTCGCTGTGGATGTCTTCTGAGGTAAATACCGACAGGGCTAATGTACTCTATGATGGGTGTTATGACTGATGAGTACAGTGGAACACTGACCTCTTATTCCATGGATGACACACCTTTTCTGATGACATGTGGACCTTACTCAGTTTACATGACTAGTGTGGCACTGTGATTATCAATAGGGACACTACTGTCCACCTTTGTCCCATAGTCTCTCATCACACTTTCGGTGTTGAGTAGACTACCACCTATGTGGTAGTTCATGGGTACAGGGTTTTTAACATGAGGGATGGCAATACGTTTACAACATTGAGCTTGGGCGTACTTATGAACATCCATTGGTGTACATATAGATATACATATAGGCACATATACAGTCCACCTTTCATGGTGGGAATACCAATTATGCAAAGGTTGGGAGGGATGCAGTTATGTAATGATATTGCACAGTCTTGTGCAGAATGCATGGAAGGTAGTCTCAGCCCATGTACCTTTAGCAGGACCCCCTATCTGGAAGACTAAAACCTGAGGAACCATACCCACGGTGTTTAAATGCCACATGTCATATGCCAGCACAGTATACTGTCTTGTTTGCCACACACTACCACCTACATATAAAAATGCATATAACAACCTGCAACAACATATAATTGTCCACCCTTCACAAACAGTTGCAGTATGTCCCTTGCTCTATGCACATGTTCAGATGCTAATTTATCAGACACATACATATCTCTCCATATGTGTGTGCCATACGCACACAGGGTCCACACTGTTGTAAGTCCTTCCACTCACGGATGACCTGTTGGGCCTTGCTACAACATGGACAGTTGTCACATGTGTGCATACAGTAATAGTACAGGGAGTATATATAGCTGCAAATGATAACACTACTATACTAGCCTGGTACAGCAGTTGCCAATGCTGAGCTACAATTTATGTTACTATCATGCATGTCTTACTCTGTCACATCCAAGTTTATAGAGGTGTTTGCACTATTCCCCCAAACTGCCATTATACGCAGTACTGTACAGACCATAGATAACATGTTCAGATGTTCGACATATAATGCTGAGATACATATGTCACAGTTATGTCCCACTGCACACAGCTACACATTAATTTGTCCATGGCAGTAGTTATGCATGACATCACTGCATACATACCTACTGCTGCCACTTATGCATGTTTCTGAGTGTGTACAGTACTATTCATAAACATCTACTACTTGCCGGTAACTACAAATCTGTTACATACCTGTTACTCACTGTCAGGTCCATCTGTGTATGCTTTTCTAGGTTTTTTTTATTTATTAAGTAAAGTTTTTTACTTATTAGTTATTATTGGTTATTAATTATGTTTTTTTTCTTAATTAATATATTTAGGTTTTAAAGAAGTAAATATAATATTTACTTAAGTAAGGTTTCTTTATTAAGTAATAAAGTTTGTCAGTAGTTGCTGACACGTGCAATGTAATGATTGCATGTGGGGATAGCAAGTACAATCTTCTTTTATAGGTATCTGAGCATGTGCATGTGATGCCCTCTGCACCAATTGGTGCCCAGCATTTGGTAAATGCATACAGCCTGCTGTGTGGTAACTGGAGTACTCACTGTCATAGCAACCCAATGCTATAAATTACTAAGGTATGTAGGCATAGCCCTTTCAGATTTCCAGAGTGGGACCCATGTTTGTTTGCTGTGGACACTGTTGTGTAAGTCAGAAGGTTGGTATACTTCTTATAGCTGAAGCTAGAGGTGTAGACAGTGATGTACATGTTGTACTCAGGCCTGACTGTTGCCACTAGCAGTACAGAGCTATCAGTGTAGAGTTCAACTCACCCCTACAAATGCTTACACAACATTTATGTGACTATGTAATTTCTTTTCCACTCATATAATTAACTGCTATACAAACATAATTATTGAGAAGTATTATTTTGGAGCATGAACTGTTTGTGAACTGTTATACTGTGAATATTAATGTAGTCACTTCAGCAGGGTTTGTGGTTTTATTGTTGACATTAGCACAGGGTTCACAGGACAACTGGACAATTCCAGTACTGTGTATGCCTACCTACATCCTTGGTAGACCCTAAACACACAAGTGTATTTAAAGTGTGTGGGGGGGGGTTGCTGACATACAGAGAGCATTATGTATTATTGTGTGAATGTTATCTTACTGGACTTAAAGGATTGGTGTATACCTGTTGGTTTATCAAGGCAGGTGGTCTGTCTGCATAGTTCCCAACTGTGAACCTATCCAGATGGTAGTCAAATGTTACACTGTTATTCTTTGTCTGTGCAACCCACAGGTGTTTTAATCACTAGTACAATGGCATTGTTACAGTCAGTTGCTACCAGTACATGGCTACATCCTTTGGCATTTCTGTGTTGTACTCCTAAATAAGGGTATGCTTGTGGAAGTCCTACCACAGCTATTTGCAGTGTGTGTAACAGCAGGATAGCTGCTATGCCTGTGTGTTTGTGCCTCTGCCAGGCCTATGAAACACTCTGATACATCTTTTCATGGAGTCAGGGATAGGTAGTTAAATGTGAAGTACACCTTACACATAACAGAGACAGTAAAAGTCTAGACTTGTGTGAAGCAGTGCATATGGATACATACTCCTTTTATAAAGTACAAGCAGTGTCTACTGTTATTATTGTCAGTATTCATTGTGTAATACCCCACCTTTCTGACTGACGTCAGTACTTTTCAGAGGGATTCAGAGGGACACAGCTTAAATATGTTTCACAATCAGGGACATCCCTGTTAAGTAGTCACAGCTGAGTAGTATGGCCTCTGCCCTAATCAGATTTGCCACTGTTTGTCCTGCTATGATACTGTGTGGGGGTTGTAAAGTACCTCTGTAACTTTATTTGCTGCTAGAATGGTTGCTTCTCATATCACACTCATGTAATGCATTTCACAATTGCTGGTAAAGATCCACAAAACAAGCTTTGTGTTGTGGCCTTCCTAGTTATCCTTTACATTCAGTCATTGAAATGTATGATATATTTATTTGAACACCAGGTTATTGTATATCTGCTGTGGCTTAGTGGTAATTCATGCAGTCTATTGTGTCAATGGTCTGGGGTTCAAAACTGGCACAGGTATTTTATTTTGCTGCTGAGCAGAACAAGGGCCCTTACATAGAGTGACTAATGCACATTTAAGCAGTTGTAAGCAGGTTTGCGCAGGTTTGCGTGATGCTTAGTGATGCTTAGCTAAGCGCACACAGGCGCACACTCACTTAAACCCACTTACTACTGCTTAAAAGTGCTTATTCCCACTAGCGCTAATTTCTTTAAAAGAAAAGAAAATGGGGAGATAGGAAAGTGGTGAAAAAGGGGGCACAAAAACGGAAAGACAGTAAGAAAACAAGCTTGGGATGTGCAGGACAGGTGTAGGGAAGGTCCATAGCTGCCCATTTTTTTTACCAGCAACAGCTGTGCATATACAAGAAATTTGGAATGAAATTTGAAACCTTCTACCACTGGGAGAGGGGTGAGGACAACAAAGTATGTTGTACTACCAATTATAATTATCAGTTTACATGTCCAGCGGACATGTGTGCAAAATGGGCAGCTATGTATGGGGTGTAATTTTTTTGTGGGTACAGATTGCCTTTTTTTTTTTTCAGGTGAGAGTGGAAAATGAGGTTGAGGAAGTAGGTATATTTGGGGAGGTAGGTTGGGGAGGTAAACAGACAAGACAGACAAGACACATACAGGGGCATTGTATGACACATGGGATGGGTGAACACAATTGACGGGGACAGATGTTTGGAAATCGCAAGCCCATGAGCCCACAGATGGTAACAGTGGAACTGAGATCCCCACCCACTGCACTTTCACAGCCCCGAGGGTGGCTGTGCTGGGGGCTGCGTAGGATGAGCAGGCTCACCCATGAGACGCGCCACTCTTGCCTCGAGCTGGCATAGGGGATCAGTGACTGAACGTTGGATCTCCCTACGCACCACAACCCGGACCCTTCGAAGGGTGACAGGTGGCCCTTCTCTGCCCATGCTTGCACGGGGGGGACTAGCCCCATCCCCTGCAGCGCTTCCACCTGAAGGTGGCACAGAACCAACAGAGGAGGGGAGCCCGGGCTGGGCACTGGACCTGCTGGTGCCAGGTGCACTCGCCAGCTGAGGAGGGACAGGTGGGTCTGCTGGGACTGGCCTTCCCATACGCAACATAAACAACAGCATTCCAAATTAGTTGTAACAGCATGCAGTAATATTCCCATTAACCCAACACACCAAGGTTCCAGCAGTTGAACAGCAAGCATAACACATGCATAAATTGAACAACAGTGGACATTCCAACAGCATGCAGGGATGATTGGTGGCAACAGGCCACCATGATTGTGGTGTTTGAACAGGGCACATGCATCAAAGTGAATGCAGATATTTATAGAACAATAGGACATATGTCCCAAAAAATGTTTTGAGATTACACATACCCATTGAGTTGTGGAATTGCATTTTTTATGCACATACAGTAGGATGTAGAAAGAAACCTCAATTAACATCTTATAAGTACTTTTAGTCTACTCTACATTCCTATTGACTGCAGGTGTATATCCCCTACATGTATTATTACACTTGGCAACATGCATTGGGTTGTCTAATGGGTTTGTCTAGTTCATTATATACCTGACCTATATCTGACATACTAACTGTCCAGGATGCAGATGTTACTGCTACATATTTATTGTTGTATTTATATTTCTTTATCTACATATCTGGAGGTGTTCACATGACATTTTCAGTTCAATTTGTACAGAACCCTCCATTTCTTGTAGCACACTCACATTTCTGGGGAATAAATTAACAAGCTACTCATGTGCCAGATTTACTTATGCATGCCAGCCAGTAACTGACTGTTGAGGACTGTATATATGCTTCACAGCTACTAGCACTTCCATCACCCACTTTAGATGGGACTGCCCAACTGTGTGTTGCCAGCACTTATTAAAACAGTACTATTTGTATAATGCAAGGGTACAACAACATTTCAAAGTAAGTGACACAGACATACTCCAGGTTTTATACCTTTATTAATTACATTATACACTTTTACACAGGCTCACTCCTTTATTTTGTATTACAGTGCATATGTAAGACATATTCAAGACATATTATACCTTTATTAATAGGTTAGAACACTCTTTTTCAGGCTCGCTCACTTATTTTATATGAGAGTACCTGCAGAGATATTATTCCGGACATATTTTACCTTTCTTAATGTGTTTACTACTCTCTTTTTCTGGCTCTCTGACTTATTTCATATAACAGTACATCCAGAGGACTTATTCAGGGCATTTTATAGCTGTATTATTGGACTACAACACGTTCTTTCAGGCTCTCTCCCCTATTTTATATAACAATACATGCAGAATAATCACTAACCTGCTTGGTGGTGCAGTCTTAGCAGCCTATCTGCATAGGCTTGCTGATTCACAGCACGGTCACCTGCAGCTGTGAAGTAAATGAAGGGATATTGAGACATACCTATCCATTATACAGAATCAATTATCATTTCTTACATGCTGCATTCCATGGCTACCTACTCAGTTGTGGGGCATCTTGCATCCCACGGGCCTCCTGTATCCATTGGTTCAGTAGGTCCTGCTTCCATCTCTTCAGGTCTGCCTGGTGGTGACAGACCTGCTCACCAGTCCGAGGAACACCTGTGACACTGGTGACGTCATGAGCTAACCGGTTCCAAGCCTCTGCCTGGAACTGGCCCTGCAGGAGTCTTGACTCATGATGGTGGGCAAGGAGCCAAACCATGTATTTCAACTCCTCAATGCCCCAACGTTGCACTTGGAAGCATGTACCCTCTCCAACACCAGCCATTCTAACTGCAGATATGAGCTACAATCAGTTATGGCGAGTATTCCCGCCTATGGGGCTTAAATATGCCGCATATCCCACACTTTTTTGTGATTGGCTGTTTTTGAAAATTCTCAACTGACTGTAGACCTGCTTAGTAATGGTTAATCTACCATTTGTGAGTATATGTATGTTAACAGTGGCTGTTTATCCTAAGCTGTCATGGCTTAGTGGTTCAGTACTTTGATTATGGTGCACAGAGTCCTAGGTTCGAACCTTGTCATTGCATTTTATTTTACTACTGTCCAGACAGGCTAGGGGGTGTGGCTGTGTTTAAGCAACTTTGCTCTACGTTGCTCCACGTTGCCCTATGGTGCGCTGGTTGGCGCGGCGCGCACCTCCGCACAAACCAATTGTGCTGGGTAAAGTGCTATTTAGCTATAGGCAACTACATTGCGCTGGGTAAAGCACTATTTAGCTATGGGCAACTACATTGCACTGGGTAAAGCGCTATTTAGCTATGGGCAACTACATTGCACTGGGTAAAGCGCTGCTTAACTGCGGGCAATTATATATCAGGATCCTTTATAAATATATATTTTGTTCACTGATACATAGGCCATTTCACTGCTTTTTAGTAAAATTGTAATCATATATGTCGGGTATTATTTCATATAACTGATTTAAACATAAATAGGAAGGGGAGTGGTGGGGCTCAAACCGTGAATGCCTTCTCTTTGTGCGAACGCTCTACCATTATGCTATTGCAATTTGGTGTAGTTTGCATAAACATTCCTTCTTATGCTCTTCCATGTCGGGATTGCTAACTGCAGCTAAGCAATGGGCACACCCGTGCACACACGCGCAAATACAGGCAGCTATTTCTGGAATTAGAAAAAAAAATTAATGTTTTACTTTTTATAACTGTGCTGGCAGTTTACATTGTCAGGGAGTGTGGTGTTGGGTACATGGACATTTGAGCGGACTCGCTCTTGTGTGTTTACATTTTGCATTTGCAGGGGCATGGACATTTAGACTGCTCGGCAGTCGGATAGGCCCCCTGCTTTCCTGCACAGTCCGTGTTAGACTTGCAGTTGGGTCAGCATGCCCTCATGAATATTCATGGCACGCTGACATCATACCGTTCAACTGCAGCCTCCGAGTAAGACTTATTTAGTCTTACACGGAGGATTCGTGAATCCGGGGGATCGTCTAGAACAACCTTATGTTGCCAAGATCTGATGCAGAAATGGCTAAGGAGAAGTTAATTGAAATCAAATGATGAAAGTCTAATAATAACGGCCCAAGAAAGTGAGCCTATGTACATGTTGTTTTAAAAAGTTTATAGAAAAAGTGGGAGAAACAGACAAATGTAGGTTCTGTAAAACATAACTTGAAACAGTTGTACGTCTTGTTTCTGTGTGTGGCTGAGGCTCTGTACACTGAAAGGCACACTGAAAGGCACGCTAATATGGCATGACTGTTTCACTGTGGATTGTGCAAACACTATAATATACAAGTAGCTCAGAAACATTGGACAGACAAACCACAAAGCATTACTGACAATGATGAAGTCTATATGGGATCACCCATTACCAATATATTTTTTTTATTTATTTTATTTTGAGTTTGTTAACCAGGATATAGCACTAATCCCACTGTAACTATTTCAGTCTCAACCTGGGGCAAACACAATAAATACATGACATTATATACAGAGTGAATGACAAAATGCAATATGTATATACATGATATACAAAGTGAACATATATCGTATACAAAATGAATTTCACAGTTGGCTTGAGGGTATAAAGGCAATAGATAAATGACATTATATAGAGAGTGACTGACAAAACACAATAAATACACACATTATATGCAGAAATCGGAGTTGGCATGCTAATGAATCTCAATGAAAAGAAGAATCAGATCAATGTATGTAGAGGGAAGAAGGGTAGGAAAAGGGTAAATTATATGGCCAGACAGATAGAAATTGTATTTCCTAAAGTCTTGAAATGTGCTTTTATTTCTGATCAGAAAATGGGGTAAAAGGAATGATTTTTAAAAAAATAAGAGAGAGATTCCAGAGACTGCGGCCAAGAGCAGAGTTTTTTTTTTTTTTTGTTTATTTTTGTTTTTTTTTAAGGAGAAGACTTAAGTGATTACATTTGTAACATAGTGTAGCTCTGAATATCTGAATAGTCATAGTAAAGCAAGAAATAAAGAGAAAAGTACCACTGTTCATTAAAATTGCTTCACCTGGTGATTACAGTGTCTTATGTAGAGAGAAACACAAAGTTATAAAATACCAGGATATAACAAAAGAAATATGTGCAATGTGGAAGAAACATCCCCAGACATCTGCAATAGTAGTATAAGCAACAGAACTAATAAAAAATAATTTATAATTGTAAATACATTCTAAGTACATTGCAGATGTTGAGAAGAGCACTCTCGGCTACCATCAAAGACTGAAACAATACTAATTTTGTGAACTCAGATTGTACTCTGACTTAGGAATGTGGTCCATTCCTGCCATGGTATTGTAAACTCAAAATGCTAGTAGAAATTGTACTGGAAGAAGAATTCCTGTGGTATGTTTTCATAGGAGAACGCTGACATTCCAAATGTATATTTTAGGTAGGTAGATGGATGGATGAATGGCAAGATAGATTGATAGATAGATAGATAGATAGATAGATAGATAGATAGATAGATAGATAGATAGAATGTGTGTGTGTGTGTGTGTGTGTGTGTGTGTGTGTGTGTGTGTGTGTGTGTATGTCTATGTTTGCGCACATATATCTGTTTTTTCTTAACTGCTATTCTCATAGTGTGAGTTGCTTTTTCCTAATTCTGATTCTACATAATTAGTTATACATATCTCCATAAATGTCTTTTGCCACTGTACAAATGTAGTTTACCATAAGAAAATTAAAGTATTTTTTATTTTATGATAGTGAGCACACCCCTTACTCCAGTCCATATAAAATATGTTCTTATTAACTGCACATACATAGGTGAATTATGTGTGTATGTAATGAGTTACTACATTTTCTAGTTGTCAGTAGCACTGTCAGAAAATAGAGTGAAATAAAAAAAAAATCACCAGCAGACTTTTCTTAAACATGATGATACAAACTGCTTTTGATTTTGCTACACAATTGAGTTTAACTTTTTCAAGGGAAGCATCAACATACCTCTCTTGCCCAACTGCTTTACTGTTTTACCTTTTGACTTTGAACAATCTCAGTGAAAAGGGGCATTTACAAATAGCTGCATGTACCTTTCATTTTAACATTCTCCAAAATGCGTATCTGTAAACTGCAAAACTGGGTAATCTGTAGTCAGTAAAATATGTCAACAATTTAAAATCTAATAACTGTTATACTAATTACAAGATTTTTTAGGGCAAAATAGAGTTGAGATTACACAGCTATATCAAATGTAACCCAGTGTCAGTGGATCAAAAGGTATCAAACTCACTTTTGGTACACAATGCATTCATTCACTAAAATTTTTACTTAATTTCTATTTTATACAGAACGGTATATATTCTTCAATTTTTTATTAATAGTATACTCTTCCATAATTGTCCACAAAAGTTCATGTTGTACCATATCAAAAGCTTTGCTTAAATCTCCTATCATGATCTTGGTCTCATTAGTCCAGTTAAAATATCATCTGCAATTCCCTTACTATGAATAATAATTCCTGACATCTTTTCCCTCTAAACTATATATGCTATCTTCCATAATACTTTTGATTTTATGTTCCATTCTCTTCTGAATTATTTTCATAAAAATCTTATAATGTGCATTATTCAATACCATAGGTCTCCAATATTCAATTTTATATTTTTTATCTTCCTTTTTCCACACAAGTTTAAGCATACCACTCACTCATAAATTTTAAGAAGTATTTTTCTGCCAATTTATAACATTTTTAAAAAATCGGTATCTTCTTCCATCTGGTCCTGAAATTGACTGTAAATTAACATGGCAAAGTACTTTATCTAATTCATATAAAGAAATCTAATTTTCTAATTCCTTGTTTACTTGTTCTGCCATTTTTTTACCATACCATTCTTTTTTTGTACTTTTTTCTTATCTTGAAATATTTTCTTTACCTAATTTATGATGATATTCATACTTTGTTCCTCAGATCTTCTTGCCTCTCCTCTATCATTTTTCATTTCTCTCATTGTATTAGTATTCTCATTAACTCTGCTATTCAATTAAGGTGATACCGCGTCTTCTTTACCTTGAAAAATATCTTTGCTTAAATAATAATACTTTGATTCCCTCTTGAACTTTTTCATAAATTCTTTGTTCTGTCATATACCATTCCTTAGTTTTCCTTTCCAAATCCTTTGATGCAACCATACACATCGTTTTATACTTTATTTTCTCTGCTTTTATTATATCTGACTGCTATTCTAAAACTACATTTATACTCATCTTTCAAAGTTAGCCACAAACTCAGACCAGTTTTATAACACACTCTAGTAGAAATGTGATCTTTCCGTAAACATATACTTATATTTTTCCCCATTCCATAATTTATTTATTGTTTTTATTCCTTTTCCCATTCTAGTATACACCTTATTTTCTTGTATGTCTATCCAAATGGCTGAGTGATCTGAAAAGCAGTTCACAACTGCCTCTCTCTCCCTTAGCTATATTTAAAACTTGTTATATAATAAAATAATCTATTTCCATCTTATATAAACCTCAGCTATATGTCCACAAATTATTATTCCAAATCTTTCAATTGCCACATTTTAAAACGTCAAACGTTTTCTTAACATTATTTCCCCTCTTCTTCTTTTTTCCTGTCAAATCACAATTAAAATCTTCCATTAATATTATATTCATATTAATTACTGCAAAATCCAAAACGTTATGAAATATATTTCCCCTGTCTTTACTTGTAACACAAGCATATAATGCTGTAATTCTCTATACCACGATAGATACATGCCATCTCATATCTGCAATAGTTAATCTTCCCGTCATTGTCAATGTTATGTTAAATATTTTATTGACTTTCTACAAACATAATTCCTTTTCTAAGTTCCATATTGTATCTCTTCCCCAAAGTTTCTTTGATTGTAATCTCTCTTCTTTTGTCAAAAATCTTCAGATATTGTTACTTCAACATCACACTTACTACACCAATGCCTATTGTACTCATATTTTTGATAATTTTAACATTTACTGAAAGCACTCTAAAATTGTCATTATGTCTGTGTTGTAGCTCACCAAACATTATGTAAAACTGAAGAAAATGGAGGGCTGAAAATCTTAGAGATTCCCTGTGTCAGCTTACCCTATACATCACACTTTTTGATTCCCCTCTGCAGCAAAGGAACCACAACTAAATCTCTGTCCAAAAGAGAACTTAAAATCTCATTTTTACATCATATGGGAGATTCTGAGAATGCAGCCATGCAAAACTCCCCAACACAGTACTAGTGGCCATAGCCCTGAAAGAAGTAGAAAATGAGTCAGACATGCACAGTAAACAATCAGTAGTAACTTGTACAATTAAAGAAACTAAATTGTTTAATGCAGGTTTTTCTTCAAAAGAAGAAACTGCAGACAAAATGTTCTTCATACTTTCACAGTTAGATAGGCTAAACTTCAAAATATAAACCTGACAATTCAAAATTCTGAAAATCAAAGTTGCAGAAGTATACACTTTTTTCCCACAGTTATCAATAATCTTCCCATCGTTATCAGAAAGTGTAGGATCAAAATTAAATAAATGTTTAGCTGCAGTAGGATTAACTAAAGCTATAGGTACTTGGTCAGGTTTGAGATAAGTGCATAACAGCTTAAAAGATTGAGGAACTTTATACATTCTGTCTTCCTTTTTAAGGGTAGATGGCTGATTATCAGGAAATGTGCAGGCAGTGATGTACACATCCTCCAAATACTGCAGAAATGGGTGAAGATTCTGGAAATTCTGTCTGTAATAGCTCATGTTATTTTTGAGGGACTGAGAAACCTCAATGTTCTCCCACTGAAAACATTGACATATTCTGGAAATAGTCTCAGAGAGATAGAACCCCCCCCCCCCCCCCAACAGGGAGAATCAAAAATTGAGCTCTCTGAGTCTAAATCAGAAATCTGAGGAGAAAACTATGTTTATGTCCCTTCATCTTTGAATCCTGATTCAGAATCTTATATTTGTTCAGGAAAAGAGGCATCCTTCTTTCTTTTAACAGAAACCATCTTACAAGAAGGATCACTACCCTGAATTAAACACTGAGGCAGACCCAGTAAACTACTCCTGTCTAAGGAAATTTGAGGATTAGTAGATAAGTGTTTCGTTTCTAGTTTCTTTTTGAAAGGAAAAATAGGGTCAGTAGTGTTATTAATGTCGGCAGAAGCTTCCTCAGGGATGGGTACAGTGTTATGTCAAAACAGGGAAGCCTTCCCTCTTCACTCACACAGGACTGAAAAGACTGGCTCTCCCTTACCCACTGAGGGGATCCCAACAGCCACACAGGGCATGTCTGACCCCCAGTCCATAGCTGCTGTAGGAGATAAACTAGAGAGTTCTCGGGTAAAAAATGAGTGGTCTGAGGTGCAAAAAATGTCCACAGCAAAGTCACTCATCTGTGGCTGAGGCAAATTGATAGCCTGTGTGGTGGCAAAATCTGTTTGCTTAACTTTTTCTTTTTGTGGCTGGGAGAAGTACCGGTCATGGGACCAGTAGTTTGTGCCATGGTCAAGTCAAAAGTGGTGACGCTTTCTCAGGGAAAGTAATCATCAAAAACCAGTAAAAATTATAACTCTTTAAAAGTAACTTTTTTACATAGAAAAGCACATTATAAAGCACTGTAAAACACTTTGTCAGCCATAAAAAGAAAATAAACACAATTTCTCCTCAGAAAAAAAATGTTTAATTATTTTAAACAACTTAAAATTGGACAGGAAAAAGTGTGCTCTTGTTTAAATGTACAATGCAGTCTTGTGACAGTTTATTAAAACACAAACTTCAAGCTTAAAAATAACTTTGCTGAATATGAAAGTATTAATAAACAAATAATTTTTAAACTGGAAAATTTTTCCCCAAAGGGAAGTATCTTCCCAGCACAGAAACAGCACAAGCTGACTTGATGACCCTTTAAAGCCTCAGAGGAATGTCCTCCTTGGTTGCAGAAAAGCTCTAAAGACTTTGTCACCCAAACCTGTCTTTTTAGTGAGCTCAGCTCAAGCTGGCTGATTGTATGGGCATGTGGAAGGAGCCCTGAAGCTTTGAAAGCTGGTTGACTGTTATATCTTAAGCAGAATAAGCCCATACAGCTAAGGTTACTGCAGCAGTGATCAATATGATGAACATCTACTCTTTTACATATGAGTTCCAATGATACAGCCTAGTCGTTAGCACATAGCACAAAATGTGCACATGCAAATATTTGGACTGTTCAATGATTTGCAGAAAATAACTAAACTTGATAACTAATACATCTCATAGGATTGCTGATATTTCGATTTAGCACACATAAAAAAAGATGAAACATAATAAATACAATAATGTCTTTTCACTTATAAATATTTTAGGATTGTGTTCTCTACAAAGTTAATTTATGCATACAGGGTGGTTTGAACTGTGTTTGTCAGTGGTAAACATACCTTGCTATCTGTCATCTATGCTTGCAATAAAAGGTAGTATTATAATTCATTATGATATCCTGTTTAATGTTCTTGTTCTGATCAGAGTGTCACCATAAACAGCTGTTTCCAGTAAAATTAACATTTCTTACTTAAGCTCAATCAGCTGATATTGCAGCAACAATTAAACTATTAATCTATGTAAAACCTGGAGCAGAAATTGAATGATGGCAATCTATTCCCAGGAAGTTATAGCAATACTATGAATTTTACCACTTAGAAATTTTGATCTGCCTAAGTTTCATGCTAGATTCAGTTTCATAAAATGAGCTAAAGATCAAATCAGGAGTATGTAGATGATTATTTAGCATTATTACAGTAAGGGGAAAATGAATGCCTTGTCAGGAAGTCCCTGCTCTTCACTGCTGATGTGTGCTTGGGATTATACTATGAATGATACAGCAGTGAAGTTACGGTATTCATTCATCATGAGATTATGAAAATTCTGATTCATTTCTGAAAATAACAGGTGAACATACTTCAGCACAGTCAGTTAAGTCAAATAGCAGTAGCAAGGAAATTTACTGAGCTCTGATTAGCCAATCACTTCCTCAGTAATACTGTTATATCAAAAGAATATTATTATTATGATTATTATTATTATTATTATTTCAAGCCTATTTTACATTTTAGGTACATCTGTACCCCTTAGATAATCATAGTGAGGTACTTCAGAGAGTGGCTTATGATATCCTGTACTTTCATAGAGATAGGCAGCTTGCAAATAGCTACAGCAGAGGAAGCATTTTGAAACACAGTTTTACAGGTTTATTTGGATCTCATTCATCTTTCTGATGGAACACTTGCTGAGCTTCAATCCCAAGGGGTTTCAGCTTTCCAAATTTCCTCAGCTTATCAGTTCAATGAAAAATAGTGTGTTTGTCTGCAGTCCATTTTATCAACAAACTGGAAACCTCAAGAGGTATTTTTGCAAGAGGGCAAACTGCCATGCACCACTGTGAAGGATGACATCCTGTATGCTATCTGGTAGTTCTAAATACCAGCCAGGACCATCCTTTCATCAACTAGTGCCCTAGGCAAAAGGGCTCCACAGCGCCCCCACCACCACCCGGTACCCATATCCAGGTCTACTTACGCCATCCAGATTACTGGAAAAGCACCCCTACTAGAGTAGCACCCTAGACAGCCACCTAGTTGGCCTATGCCTAAGGCCGGCTATGATACCAGCTCCAAGACTACACAGTCATGGAGAAAAGGAAACAGTCTTAATTCAGTATACGGGACTGTTTTTTTCTAATGATGATTTTACAGTGGAAATTTATAATTTGTCACTCGTTAAATGAGGCACTCAAGAGGAAGGCAATCAGTTACTTTTAATGAGTTCTTAGAAGGAACATTGCCATTTATTTAATCTTCTGAAAACTTCATCCTAGTGACACCTTATGAGACAGATGAAGTTTGAGAATAATATCTAATTTTTGGAGGTGTGGGGCAAGAAAAGCCCTTCCCCTTCAGTGTAGATAGTTTGAAGGTGCTTGGGTGCTGTTTCTAATCCATTCATGGTGTTTTTGTAATATTGGACCCTACGATATAGAGAAATGTATTGTTTTTTTCTAAATTTATAATCTTCAGACTAGTTCTGCCCCAAATACAAATTTATTTCATAAATTCATTCATTTTTCCTTTTCCGGTTATCTGTTTTATCTAGTTCTCTAAATACTATGGCTGACAATGTGCTGCTTTTTCCTATTTAAAGAATATGTGTTTTTTTAACAAGGATTCTAAGTATAAAGGTGATCTAGGAACATTGTCTGCTTAAGACCTACCATAGATCCGTGTAAGGATATGACCATCTGCACAGGACCTGCCACAGTTCACTGTAAGGCTATGATAATCTACACAGAATCTCCCACTGATCCATGTAAAGATATGACCATCTGCATAAGACCTGATACAGACCACTATAAGGATATGGTCATCTGTATAAGACCTGTCATGGATCAGTATAATGATATGACAATCTGCATAGGACCTGCCACAGATCAGCACAGGAATATGAACATCTGCATAGGAACTGCCACAGATCAGTGTAAGGATACGGTCATCTGCACAGGACCTGCCACAGACTGGTGTAAGGATATGACCATCTACATAGGACATGCCACAAATCAGTTTATATAGTTTTCTTGTTTTCACCATACAACATCACAATCAAGTCACTACTTATTATAACCAAGCTGTTAACATGTGTGAGAAATGGATTCAAAAAAGTAATTTCGTTCATCTGTTTTAAGAAGAGATTAACACAAGGCTGTGATGACCAATCTGATCATATTTCTTTGTTATACATGAGGAATTTTATGTGCCTTGAGGTACTACAAGTATTAGAAGGTGCAGGATTATAAACTGTCAAGGTTTAAATGCCACCACACATGGCTGCCAGAAGCAAATTGCATCTGTTATCGTCTGACACCATTAAAAGCTGTTTGCCACTTTGCTCTGCCACACTATTTGTGTGACTACAAAAGATAAGTGCTTATTTTCAAGTTTTCTACACTTCTGATCTTTGTCTTCTTTCTGTTGTCTTTGCTTGCTGTGTTCATTTTACTTGTTGCTGCACTTGAAAAACATTTGCTGAATCTAATACTGTTTGTGACCTTTGGAGCTTGTAGTACAGTTAATCGTTTGTCTTGAGAGGCCTAGCTGTTGCTTCATTGAAGGGAGTTTCAGTTTGGTCAGATTTGGCTAGAATTACTGCTACAGGGCTCTGATTTAAGGTGTTTTTGGTTGGATAATTTGAAATTTGGCTGGTTCCTGTTTCTCTGTTTTAAATAGCCAGTGTTTAAACCAGTTTGTGCTTGTTTGCTCAACGCTGCAGTGAGTCAGGCCTGCTGCCCTTGCTCTGCTGTGGCTTTTGAGTTGTCCACCTCTACTATAAATTTGATATTGGACACTCCCCCCAGTCCATTGCATCAGCTCATTCTGCTGTGTACAGTGAGATCAGTTGTGAAGGCCCACCCTTTGCATCAGCTCATTCTACTAATTACAGTGTGATCAGTTATGAAGTCCCACACCTTTAGATTCTTAACCTTGAATGATCTTATGTCTCCTCACTTTCTACTTAAAATATTGTGCCTCTTCCTGCTTCATTTTGCTGCTTGTACTTAGGTGTTCAACTGCATTTAGTTTACCGCATTTGATACTGCTTGTTGGTAACCTGACTAAATTGATGACAGTATTCTACTGAACTGCTGCTTTATTTGAGCTGTTTTTTTACTGCTGTGATTGTGAGCTAATTTATCCCATTTGCAGTATTTTAAAGCAATTTGTTGATTATCTGCATTCCATTACTGTTTAACTGTATTTCATTGCTATTCCCTGCAATTCATTACTGTTTAATTGCATTTTACTGCATTTCATTACTGTTTAACTGTGAGTTCTGTTTCTCTCTGTAAGTGGTTAATCTGTGCTTTTTGTGAGTTTTACTGTGTTCTTACCCTTAAATTGAGTAGCATAGTCTGGATACAAGGTTTGCTGCATCCAGAGCTTTTCGGTTTCACCTTCTGTGTTTCTGGCAGCCATCTTGTGCTTCCCTTCTGTGTTTCTAGAAGCCATCTTGAGTTGGTAGGGGCCTATTCCCTTTGCTAGTGAGAGTAGCAGGGCTGCCTAGACCTTGACTGGCACAAGCTGGTAAAAAAAGCAGGTATTAGCAGAATTGGCTAGATTTCTGTGTTACTAGCATTTTCTATTTATTTAAACCCTGCATTTGAGTTGGTTTGGGCTTATTTACACATCACGCACCACAGCTGCACTGTTTTTAATCCATTGCAAGGTATTCCAGCTGTGACTCTCCACCACTGGACCAGTAATCAAGGAGCGTTCATTGGGAGGATAACTGGTACACACACAGTATTTCCAGATGCAGCTCTCTGCATCAAGTGCAATTTCCCTTAAGAGCACACAGAGACCATAGTCAGTCCAGGACTGGTTTCTCACTCTTTCTCCAGATCCCCAGTAAGACTCCCCACTGGCTCAGCTAAAAATTTTTGATCTCAGCTGAGTGACCAAGCAAAGACCTCCAGCACCTCCTCTGTCCAACAAGTGCTTTGTGTCCCTGCCCAAGTAGCTGACACACACACTCTTTGAGGTTTGATTTATACACACAAACACACACCTGGGAGAGGCTAGCACAGATTTACTAGTTATGCCCCCTTCTGCCCAGACTATAAGGTAGGTACCACTGCCACCAGTCAACTCCTTATAAGCTACTTTAAGGCCCTTAACAAGGGTATCCAATCTTACTGTGTAATATTAATATTAACACAAATGGTAGTTTAACCAAGAGTAAGGCTATTAGGAGTGGCCCACACAGTTTCACCAAAGAAATATGCATGTACTCACAAAACTTAAATATCTGTACACAGATCAGCCGCAATGAAGGGTTTAAATATATTTAATAATTAATAATAAAAGGACAAGACAATACTAGATATATATTCACAGTGACATCAGAGTTAAAAAACACAGGAATATTTAAAACAACATTGCAGGACAGTCTGAAATAAATAAAGAAGAATATCTAAGCTAAGCTTCACTATATTCCTGACTGTATCTAAAAGAATTACTGTCGCCTAGTAACTTACTATTAGAACAAGGCAGATGTGGTGAATGGATCTTCTAGTTGTCAGGTCCAAGACAGAATTCAGAATGCTCTGTCTCACTAAGAGACTTCTCAAATTAATAGGTCAAATCCTAATTCTGGGATAGCGTGCAGAATGACATCATTTCTTGTCATCTAACTGCTAGTTCCCAGGCCAAACAACCATTGATGAAGCTGGCAGTATTTAGCATCTACCTGTAAAAATATACAGACAAGGGAGTCTCCTCAGATCTCTGGCAGATGTTGGAAGTCATAAAACAATTGTATCCTTTCATGCTTTCAAGACTAGTAATTAATCCACCCTAAAGACTATACACAAAGTTTCCTAGTACAGCCATTGTATTGCTTGCTGCATTGAAATCTGTAAGATGCCATATTTTATGGCCAAGCCATAAAGTAATTTAATTTCAGATATTTTTCTAAAATTTACTAGACTGAGGTTAACCTCCTGTATCCCAGTTTCCACTGTTAAAATATATACATTTAAACAGTTACAATACTGCATGTACATTTCTGTTCTTTTTCAGTAGGGCACACTGTGGTTACATTTCAAACACACTTTGCAAATACCTTTTCAACACACGTCTGTACAATCAGTTTGATATACATATGGCATACCGTTCTAATACATTTGTAACATAAGCATCCTATATAAATCACTTCAATATTTACCAATGACATATAATTTACATAATTCCAGCTAGCTGGGCTGGCAATATCCTCTTTCATCACACCAGCTACAAATTTTTCTTTAGTAGCACTTGTGTGATCACCTAGTAATACTCCTCTTAGACCTTACACCCTTTATCCCTTTAGCACTCTGTGGCCTCTCCCCCCCCCCCTCAGATTCTGACAAATATAGATGGCCAATTTCCTACCATTTCTCCTGCCAGTCTGGTTGATATGGGCATCCTGAGAAAGTGTAGGAACTGCCTCATGTACATGAACAACCCTCTACTACTACCACTTAGGAACACAATTTGTGAGAGATGCAATTGCATTAAGAACCTAGAGTCTATGCCGTCTGCCTCACAAGCCAGTATATCTGGCACTGAGAAGTTTGTCAACACAAATACCATACTTCAAACACCACCGACACCTACAAAACATACACCCACATAAGCGAAGGTCCTCAACAAAAACATACCCAAACAAAGCAGACCTCCGAGGCAAAAACACAAGTGAACTCCATTGCCCACCACACCACACATAGACCACATACCTGTGTCTCACAGCCACTAAGGTCTAAACATAAACCCAACATGTTAGTCATAGGAGACTCTATTGTGAGTTACACAGATGTGCATCTCAACAGGCTGGATAAGGAGAAAGTCAGTTAGATGTTGTCAGGTGCCAGAATCCACCATATCACCCATGCACTTAAGTCTCTCAACAACAAGTACTGTTATGACTCTGTCATAGTCCTTGTTGGCGTGAATGACTTGAGACGTACCTCCTTGGACTATATGAAGAGAGACATGATCGAGCTCACTGAATATGTGTCCCAGGCAGATATGTTCCTATCCTTAAGCAGCATTCTACCGTCACCTAGAATGATGCCTCAATACTAACAGAAAATGATTGACTTTAGCACTTGGCTTAGTTTCTGTGTCACTCCAAGGGGATGCAATAGATGACAGAGTGGGAAGACATGATTGACAGACCACAATGCTTTGTGAGAGATGGCCTGCATCTGTCTTCTGTGGTCTTCAGGCCTCTGGCAAAGGCTCTTGCCTCTCCAATAGTGTCTTTTTCAGGCAATGCCATGAGGTCAAAACTACCAGCATGAAAATTTCATCGAAACGCAAAGTAAAGGTCATACTGCTAAATGCTAGGAGACATGAAACTGCACTCATTACAAGCATTCTTAACCTTGGAAGATGCTGACATTTGTGCAGTCACAGAAACCTGGTTCAAAGCTATGGAGAGCACCCCAGCGATAGCAGGTTACTCATCCTATCATACATTCAGACCACAAACCATGGGCAGCAAAGCAAAAGGAGGTGGAGTTGCAATATATATTAAAGACATACACACCTCCAGGCTGGTCAAACAAAATGATGCACAGGAGCCACTCCAGGTGCAGTTAACAGTTGAAAAGACTGCTATTCAAATCATAGCTAGTTACAGGCCTCCAACATTGACTCAAGATGCTCGCTCTACCTATCTGGACCTCTTCAAATCTATCAGAATTCAACCCTTTACCCTGATCCTGGGTGACTTTAACTATTCAATCATAGACTAGAAGAATTACTCATGCCAAAACACAAATGCCAAGCAATTCCTTGATTTAATTAATGCAAATGCCTTGGACCAGCTGTTCGACACCTCCACAAAAGGTGATAATATTGTGGACTTGTTATTAACCAACATGAGTAACCACTGCAGCATCCCTACAGTGTCATCCTCACTGGTAACATCCAACCACAAAGTGGTCACTTTCAAAGTCACCAACTCCCCTGACCCCCCCCCCACACTAGCTAGAGGCAAACATAAAAACTTCTCCAAAGCTGATCCCAACCTCCTGAGGGAAGGTATAAACAGCTTCACAGCCCCCTCCCCCTCCATAGGAACTGGCACATATGTCCAAACATACACCAAAGTGCTATAGGAGCATTTATGTAGCTGCATGGAATCTGGAATACCAGACAGGACAAAATCCTCCTCCTCAAGGAAGCGTAAACCTGTCTGGTGGACATCTACAATAAATAAACTCTATAATAAAAGGAAAACAATTGCTGTCCAGGAGCAAGAAGGAGCAGGTGCCTAATTGGAAGTAATCTCTCCTTAGCCTGAACAAGCAAATAAGAGCAGTAGTGAAATCCTCCAAAGCAAACTTCGAGTTCAAACTGACCACATCTACTAAAGACAATCATATGGCCTTCTTCACATATGTCTGCATTCTCAAAAGAAGCACTCAGATCTGCTGAGAAATGGTGGTCAAGGACACCACATACACAAATGCTGTAGACACAGCCAACCTGCTGGCAGACAGGTTCAGTGAAAACTTCACCCTTCTGTCCCCCATCAGTAAATCAGGACATTCCGAGCACCTGCCCCCCTCCCCTTATCTCTAGGAAGCAAGTCATCACTGCCATTTCAAAGGCAAAAACTACAGTCTCTGTGGGACCCGATAACATCCCAGGCTGCATCCTACATGAACTCAGGCAGGAACTTGCAGCACCATTAGGCACCCTATTCAACCAAACCCTGTGAACTGGCTTCATCCCAGTCATGTGAAGGACAGCCACTGTCATCCCTTTGCACAAAGGTGGAGCATCCACCAAGCCAGGAAATATAGACTCATCAGCCTAACTAGCCTGATCTGCAAGGCCATGGAATGAATTATCATGGACCTCATTAACAAGGACATTGGCAACCGCCAAACACTGAATCCCACACAGTTTGGATTCATCAAGGGGGGGGGGTCATGCCTGTTAAATGTGGTCAACTTCTTTGATTTAGTCACCAAAGCCATGGATGAGGGGAAGACATTGCACACCTTTTATCCTGACCTGGCCAAAGCCTTTGATACTATTCCCCACTCAGGTATAATAGATAAACTCTCTCAACTAGGTATCATATATATGTTACCAGATGGGTAGCAAACTGGCTCACTGATAGAACCCACATAGTTAAAATAGGGGAAGCCACCTCTAGCAGTAGACCTATAATGAGCAGTGTATGCCAGGTATCGGTCTTGAGGCCTCTGTTGTTTGGAATATACTTTTCTAAGGTCCAGGCCAAAACCAGTGGGCTATGACTGACCAAGTTTGCAGATGGCTGTAAGCTGAGTGCTGTCATCAATTCCCCTAATGATGCGAACATCCTTCAAGAGGGTCTCACCCAAACAAATGACTGGTGCCAGAACATGGCCTCAAACTGAGTGCCAAAAAATGCATCATCATCATCCCCTTTGGTGAAAGTGACATACCAACAAATGATCACATTAATAACAAGGTCCAAAGCCCGCAATCAGTTGTGAGGGAATAGGGCACCCTGGTTGATAGCAAACTGACTTTTGACCACCATATTGCCTCCATTGTACGGAAAACTTTCTACATGGCCCAACCCATTAGTAAGGGTATCTCATCCTGGGACAAGGTGGTCATAACATCCCTGTATTCTTCCCTTATAACACCCATTATTGGGTACAATGCTCCTTTCAGCATGTACCTCACAATGCACATGCAGCAGCTGGAGAGACCACAAAGGTTCCTCACCAGGAGAATCTAGGGCCTCAAACATCTACCCTACACAGATGGGCTAAAAGCCCTGTCACTCTACTCTGTCTCCTACAGACTCCTCAAAGGTGACCTCTGTCTGGCATACAAAGCAATCTCAGACCCCACCTTGCTGGGACTGCTGCATATCCGCAAGTCAAGCTCCACTCAAGTAACTAGCGTTTGTGACCTCAACCTGGGCTGTGACATCAATACGACTTGTTGGTGGGGCAGATTTGTGTCCCAGAGCCTCCTCTTTCTATGGAATAGACTTCCTCTCCACTTCAAGCAGAGTACCTCATTAAACCTTTTTAAGTGCAACCTGGGCATCTGGATGGGGAATAGAAAATAAACAGGTGGAATCCCAGCTTATTTCCCCGACTTTACAAATAAAGGAGGAAGTACATTACACACATTAAACATGCATAGACAACTTAGGGTTTTACCTCCATCATACTAAGACTTTCGGAGAATTGTATCACCTGTTAACAGTCATTATCTGAGGTTAACACACTCAAGATGGTTAGCAGATTGCATTTCTTTTGTCTATGATTTACAAGGGATGCCATTGCAATCAAAGCCTAAGGCGCATGCTACCAGAGTAGTAGCAACTTCAACATCATTTGCAAAACAAGTTCCAATCAGTGACATGTGCGTATCCACAACTTGGTCATCAACTTCCCTTTTGGCAGCAGATTGTGTCAGACAAATGGGTTCTAAATGTTCAGGAGGGTGACAGATGGAAGTGGGAAAGCCTATCTCCTTTTTAGGGGCACTGGGAGCTGACTTGTCAGAACATGGGCTAAATTCTTGGCTAGGCTTGTAAGAGCCTCAGGTCAAATAGCCTAGAAACTTGCTATGATCCTATGATTCTATGCAGCAGTACTCCATGAATTTTCATCCATTACTTTGATAGTGGCAACTTTCCTAGATTGTGAAAGGATTCATGATGTTTTATATGAATTCCATTGGTGTCAGTACACTCTGCTGGTCCTGCCCTACACATATACATGATGTATCATTCAGTGGTTAATGAGCTGGAAATATGTTCCAGGTCTCTCTCTCTCTCTCCTTCCATAGCTAGTTTATTTCTTCCATATGAATGTTTTTGTTTTATGAATGTGGCCATTGCCACACACTTATACCCATATCCTGATTATGCAATTAGGAAAGAAACTGTATATTTGAAAGATATCAAAAATGATAGCCATAATGGAAGTTAATAAACAGGATGACATCAGAACAGTGTAGTATATCAGCAATACTATTTCTACAGCCAGGGTCAGCAGCCCCCAACATGCATGCTAGTGGGTGGCACTGAGATAGATCTTGGGGGCACAGCTTAGTCAGAAGCACCACATACATGTCACTTAAACACCTCTGTGCTCTTAAGTGTCTAAATGAGCTAATGGGAACATGCCACTGTCAAGCTTCAGGAACTGAGGATTAATACTGCTATAAGCAATGAAACTTGCAGGAAAGGAGAGTTTTGGAGGATCACTGGAAGAATGTTTCATCTTAAGTACTTTAGCTGTATTTCTAAGTGGAGTAAAAAGCATGGATTTTGCAGGAAACTGTATCTGTACATAACAGCAATAAAACTACAACATGGGATGGCATGCTCGTTAAGGTGTTTGCCTCATACACAAAGCACAAGGTTTGATTCTCACCTTTGTGAGAAATTGCCTAAGCTTAAAATGACCCACAAAGGCAGATAGCCTAGTACAAATATATGGATGATATGTATGTAGACAAGTTTTGTTAATACAGGAGGTTTGGGAATTGAACTGCAGATGTCAGGTAATAAGTAAACAATGGGGCATGATTCAAAGGTGGCTCCTACAATGAAAATGAGATGCAGTTCAGGAGGCATATTCTACAGTGCTGACAGGAACAATGTTCATATACTGAATCACATGGTGACCTATACTCGGTTAATAAATGGCAGATTTCTAGCTATGACGCACAGAGTGTGTGTGTGTGTGTGTGTGTGTGTGTGTGTGTGTGTGTGTGTGTGTGTGTGTGTGTGTGTGTGTGTGTGTGTGTGTGTGTGTGTGTGTGTGTTGCGGGGGGTGTCTCCCAGATTGTTCCTTCTAGTAAAGGAGGAACTGGTCTTTAAAGTAAGGCTTTTCATGAGGTGCAAAAAAGTGACTGAACAAGTTGACTGCTTTTTATATCTTTGCAGATGATTCCCTCCTGTGTAGTATAGATGTTTTGGACATCTTAGGAGGTGTTCTAGAGATTTTTAAGGCCTTTGAGATGGCCTCTGGTTTGGAGTATAATATGAAGAAATATTCCCTTATTATGTGTGGTACAGGGACTCCTCACCATGGGCTGTTCAATATACCCCTAGTTGCTAATCCAAAATATTTAGACATATACAGGGAGTAGCTAAGAAAATATTGTGCAGTTCAAGTTAACTAAAACGTTTAAGAAAATTAAAGACAATTATATCAGGAAGATGTGGTCACTGTCTTCCATCTCAGATAAAATTCAAATGATAAAGATGATGATAATGCCCCATATTTTTCATCATCCCATAATTTGTCAGTTACAGCTCATACCCATTGGGAAAATTAGGACCACCTTCCAGAAGGATATCTTCCCAGTTGTCCTGCATTCCAAATTACTAAGAAGACTGGAGTTTACCCAATATTTTCTAGTTATATATCAGCTTTTAAAACAGAACAATTAATAACATTTTGCCATGACGAGCAGCTATCAGGAGATCACCAGTTTAACTCAATGCAGAACTCTTGTTCATAGGTTCATAGGTTCATACTAGGCTATCTGCCCGAGGGCATTTACAAGCCTAGCCCATAGTTTTGTGGCTTACGCCACCCCTCTAGTTTGGAGAAACTATGTCCAATTATTTTGCTGTGCCTCTGTCGAGCAGTGACACTGAGGTAATCCCTGGGGTATATCTGCGATCTCCCATCCATTGGTCAAGATTCCTCTTGAACAAGGCCAGCGAGGTGCTCTGCCTCACATATACCGGGATTTTGTTCCACAGCATAGGGAGTCTTTGGGTGATGAATCTATCCCTCCAGCACATCCTATTAATAACCGTAACGAGGTTTAAGTCTCCCGCCCTTGTGGCTCTGAGGGATCTAGATTTTTTGAGGTGAAGCATGTTCATCAAATCTGGGTTTGACATGGCCTTGTATGTCAGGCACAGGTCACCTCTGAGCAAGCGTGGCGACTGAATAGAGCTGGAGTTCTTTCAGTCGGGCAGCATAAGACAGATTTTTGAGACCCTTTATCCTTTTGGTGAGGAACTTTTGTGGCCTCTCCAGCTGCTGCAAGTGTCGGGTCAGATACATTCCAAATGGGGCATTGTACTCAATCATTGGTCTGATGAGTGAGGAGTATAGGGAGACTATGACCTCCCTTGTTCTAGATGTGAATCCCTTCATGATCAGGTGGGCAATGTAGAAGGTCTTCCTAACTACTTTAGCAACATGAGTGTCGAATGAAAGGTTACTGTCAACCTGGGTCCCCAGGTCCCTGATAACTTCTTCTGTGCTCAGTGGATTGCCACCTATATGGTAGCTAGGGGTAACCTTGTTTTTCCCGAAGGGTATGACTATGCATTTCTTGGCATTTAACTTTAGGCCATGGCTCTGGCACCAGTTATCCATTTCTGTGAGACCCTTCTGAAGAATATCTGTGTCAGATGTGTTTTCGAATATGGGGCCCAGTTTGCAGTCATCTGCAAACTTTGTCAGCCATAACCCTCCTGTGTTTGCTTGTACTTCGGAAAAGTAGATGCCGAACAAGAGTGGGCCCAGGACTGAGCCCTGTGGGACACCACTTGTGACAGGCTTTGAGCCTGACATGGCGCCAGCAACTCTGACCCTGTGGGTTCTGTCACTCAGCCAGTTTGCAACCCATCTTGTGATGTATGGGTTTACATTTAAGCTGATGAGTTTTTCAATGATACCCGAGTGGGGTATTGTATCGAAGGCCTTTGCCAGGTCGAGGTAGGCTGCATGGACTGCCTTTCCCTCATCAATGGCCTTGGTGACTGTTTTGAAAAAGTCAACCAAGTTTAAAAGGCATGATCTGCCTTTGACAAAGCCAAACTGGGTTGGATCCAAAGTCTGCAAATTCCCTATGTCTTTATTTATGAGATCCATTATGATCCTCTCCATGGCTTTGCAGATAAGGCTTGTCAAACTAATGGGACGGTAATTTCCAGGGTCGGTGGAGGCACCGCCTTTGTGAAGTGGGACCACAGTCGCTGTGCGCCACTCCTGGGCAATGTATCCGGAGGTGAGACTAAGATTAAACAGCTGTCCTAACTCGGGTTTAATTCCTCGTTGAGTTCGTGGAGCACACAGCCGGGGACACCATCGGGGTCCCATGGATGCTGTGTTTTTTGCCTTGGAGAGAGCAGTTCTCACCTGGGCATTAGAGATGTTTGGGGGGCTACAATTATTTGGTATAGATATCTCTCCTTTTGGGGGGGAGGGGGGGGAGTTTGCACTGAACCTGTCAGCCAGTATGTTGGCAATGTCTGTAGGATCAGTAATCTTCACATCATTTTGAACTAATTCTGAGCATATCTGGGAGTTTCCTCCCAGGCTTCTAACATAGCTAAAGAAGGCCTTATGATTGTCTTTTGAGTCCTTAGCTATTTTTCTCTCAAAATTTGCTTTGGATGATTTTATGAGAGCTCTTAGCTTTTTACTTATAGTGATCAGAGGTGTCTTACCTTTTAAGGATTTTGCTCTATCTTGTAGTAGCTTCCTCCTTTTGTTGTAGAGTTTGTTTATGGCTGGGGTCCACCAGACTGGATGCTTGCCTTTGGTACAAAGAGTCTTTGTTTTGCTTGGGATTGCCTGATCCATGCAGTCCTGCAGGTGCTGGTAGAAGGCATTTGTAAGTGATTCAGCGGCTTGAGTAATGTTTACCACCGGCTCGGGGGCCTTAAAGGAGACCACACTAGTCTTTAGAAGTGTGAAGTCGGCTTTCGAGAAGTTCTTTACTGTGGTCTTTTTTATTTCAGGTGGGGGCGGGATGAGGACCTCCAGCAAGATTAGTTTGTGATCTGATCTCACCAGTGAGGGGTATACTTCCGGTGTTGAACATTGTGCTCCCATGTTCGTGATGATGAGATCAAGTATGTTTTCTCCTCTTGTGGGGATGGTGACTAGTTGTTCCAAGGCATTTGAGTTTATGAATTCCAGGAACTTTTGGGCTAGAGTGTTTGGGCTTGAGTAGTGTTCCCAGTCTATATTAGGGTAATTGAAGTCACCTAGTATGATGGTGTTCGGAGATACATTTATCCCCTCCAGTGTTTTCAGGAAAGCCATGTGAGGTTCCTGAGTTTGCGAGGGTGACCTGTAACATGCTACAAATTGCAGAGCAGTCTTGCCTATGGTTAATTGCACCTGGATGGTCTCCGATGCATCGTGCGTTGCCACCAATCTTGAGGTGTGAGTGTCCTTGATGAATATGGATACCCCCCCTCCTTTCTTGGTATTGTCCGGATTTGGGGGCCGGAACGCATGATATGAGGTAAAACCTGATAGTGCTGGGGTGCTCTCAGGAGCCTTGAACCAGGTTTCTGTCACAGCACAGACATCAATGTTCTCCATACTGAGAAGGGCCTTGAGTGCGTGCATTTTGAGATTGAGACTTCTGGCATTGAGCAGCATTACCCTTAGTTTTTTTCCTTTATTGTGTTCTAGGGTGGTAGGTTTAGAATTTGAGCCTTGCCTAAAAAAGGCACTATGGGGGTGGCAAGAGCCTTTGCCAATATCCGGAATCCCAGGGGTGACAGGTGCAAGCCGTCCCTTGCGAAGCAGTGTGGCTTGTCCAGCATGTCATCCCAGGCAGACAGACATTGGATCCCCTTTGAATGACACCAGAGTTTAAGCCAATTGTTGAAGCTGATCATCTTATCTCTGTATTGTGGCATCATTCTTGGTGAAGGTAGGATACTGCTCAAGGTCAGGGTCATACCTGCCTGGGCTACATAATCAGAGAGCTCTTCAATGTCCCTTTTCATGTAGTCCAAGGAGGTATGTCTCAGGTCGTTTACACCAGTGTGGACAATGACTGAGTCGTACTTGTACCTGCTGTTGAGAGACCTGAGTGCTTGCGTTATGTGGCGGATTCTAGCGCCCGACAGGCAGCTTACTGTGACCTTCTCCTTACTCAGTCTGGTGGGCGGGACGTCAGTGTGTCTGACTATTGAGTCACCAATGACGAGTATGTTTGGCATTGTGTTTGTCCTTAAGGGCTGTGACTGTTAGACACTCTGACTGTGTGGTCTGTGTGTTGCAGGTGTTGTGTTTTGAGGTGGTAGTTGTTTGGGTGTCTGCTTTGGTGGCCTCTGCTGTTTTGGTAGATTTTTGATCAGAGCCTCCGAGTATGTCTTTGTGTGTTTATGTGTATGATTTGAGGTTGTGATGGTACTATGTGAGACTGGGTCTATAGTGTGTGTGGTTACCTTCTCCTCCTGTCTGGTCTTAGCTTTTGGACCATCATAGCAAATATCTATAAATAGGGGATATGTTTTGGGGTGAAGATGCAACTAGAATAATATGGCACCATCCCCAGGTGATGGGAAATGTGGCAGTATAGGTCGAGCAAGGAAAAAATGGACTGCTGTCAGTCATTGGTCATGTTGGAGCCAGCCACTATTAAGAACTTTCCAGATTTGTGCCTGGAGTTTTCTCTGTAAGAGCAGGAATGTTTTACATCCTTGCAGCTTCATTACATTTCAAATTTCCAGTTATAGAAAACCACTAGGAGAGGAATACCCTGAAATTTAGAGACTAAAAGACCAGGAAATTTAAGTACGTTTTGGTTGGCCGAGGTTGTGTAAAGTAGCTTGTGGATCTGGTCTTTTTAGTCTCTGAATTTTCTACCACAGGAGAGATAAAAAACACTACTATGAATAGTAGCAATGATTTCATAAGTATTGCTTCTTGGCTTCTGTGCCTTCAGACCAGATGTATATGAATGCTGGGAAATCTTTACTGTATTGTTCTGAAGAAGTCCCTATCCCTAGTACTACGATCTCAGTCAGAACAGTTTGACAAAACAAATTGTTGAGCATATGGTCTTGACTAAATGGGTTTCAACAATTTGATCATTTGATAAATTAACACAGACCTGTGTCTAACCCATCAACCATGCAACAATGTAATTTCTTAATCGTGGTTCTCCCCTGTCCTCAGCAGTTTTCCTAGCACCTCTCTGTGTGGGAATGAGTCAAAGGCATTGATCTACACGTTTTCCTTTCTCTTAAATCTGGATTAGATTTGACTGACAGCTTCTTCTGTTCCTGAGCCTGTATCTTATGTTGTAGGGACTGATGCCCTCTGAGAAAGTAAACACCCTTCCCTTCAGGATTTAGAGACACTTAGTTATTTATCATAGATATTTTGAAACTACTTTGGTGGAGGCAATCTTTTGAGTAGTAGACTTTGGTGTGATGACATCAGAGATCTTCAGCAGGTCAAGGAACTGACATTCAGCTTTTTCCTTACACCCACATCTCAGAGAATTATCTGGTGAACTAAAGACTGATTTTAAATCATTCCTTGAATTGCAATAGTATCTATCTTACTTTGCAGGTTCTCTACACATTGCTGGGTTACTGTTCCCCAACTGACAGGTGACCAAGACACAAGGCACTGATAATCAAACCACCAGTGGTGTTTTTTCATTAAAAATCACTGCTGGTACAGTTTCTGTGTTTGCTCCTGACTGTGATTCATTTGTTTTGTGAGATTAATTCTCACTTCTTTGAGTTTGTGAAACTGCCGATTTGGTATATATAGGTTCTAGATGGGGGGGGGGGGGGTGCAGGAGGGGCTTGCCCCCTGCAAAAATTGTTTGCAGATTAATGTTTTACCCTTGTGTGGTTCAGGCGTTACTTTCTGGTGTTATGGATCACTGGATTTCCAGCGTTAATGTTTTAGTAATGGAACTTTCACTACACGTCATTTTAAATATATATCATTTTTTTAATTTAAAAGACGCACTTGAACTTCTTTTTAATTCCGCTTCATAAATGCATCCTTAACATAAAGCATTGCTCCTCTTTTTTCTTCTGCTCTCTTTGATGGTGCACCTACTGTTTGATGTAGACACGAATCAATTCAATTTGGAACTGGAGTCTTGAAATTACATTTCCCATAACTGTGTGCCAGATGTATATCCATGCTTGAACCTCATTCTTCAAACACATCAGAATATGTTATGTTCAAAGATATCCTTTATACTGAAACCTCTGGATGAAGTACAGACTTACAGCATGTGCCTGCCCAATTAGTTTTAATGCACACAGAAATGGCACATCAGTATAGTTTATTATCGTTATCCTACTACCATATGCACATGTTCTTCCAAGACACTATTACAAAATATGTTGTAGATGATACTGATCGGAATGCCTCCATTCTGTTCTCCTCCAGAAGGCCTTTCTGCATGCTTTCCCCAACTTATTGAAGTAATATTTCCTCCTATCTAAATTAAACGTCCCCTATTGTTCCCCTTATCAGCTCATAACCGATACCCATGACCCTTCCTTTTCATTTGAATTCCTGCTAGATATATAAAAGCCTTTCACAATGTTGAGGGAATTATGCAGCTACCTTTTTTTCCTAAGGACTAAATTAATAAAACAAAATGCAATGACTCAACCCCGTTCAATAATCTGAAAGTAAATTTTTTGTTTTTGGTTGGTGATGTTTGTTTACATATAACTGTGTGATTAAAGTTCACTTAGCTATATTTCAAGAATTTGTCCTCTGAAAGAACTATGCTTTTGCAAACAAAGTAACAGGCAACATAATTTTGGTAACTGGCATGTTTGCTTAGAGGTCTAATTTATGTAACATTTTGAAATTATTTACTTTAGGCTTTAAAGTAATTGGCACATTTTGCTATTTCAGATTTTCTTACAGGAATGTCCTGATGATATTAAAATGTAAGGCATTTCAAAATGTAACATCTAAAAATGTAAATTATATTAAATTAGGTTCAGTATTAATGCCTTCCTTCTAGTTAGTGAAGATGTGTGGCTCCAGCAGAAGCTGAAACAAATGATATTGCTGTTTATTAAAACTATCAGAATTTATCCACTACCACTGCAAGCATAAATATCGGCCTAGCTGTAGTTTTTTTTTCTATGACTTTAATGATGGATAAAAAGCTGTATTTTCTCAAATTAGGTTTTACTTCAGGGTGCCAAAATGCATTCTTTTTGAGCAATGCTATCAATTGTTCATTATGGAAAGAGTGCATTTTTGCTGCCTGACAAGAATTATGTAAACTCTATAGAAATGTCTAATTTGTGTTGACCTATTGATCTAAGTATGTATTTTTCTTCTCTTATAAAAATTATTGTTCTAACTATACAATTTCACCACATAATTTCAAAGCAATTTGTGGACGATACAGAAAACAAATTAGTTGCTAATACAGTCTAGATAAATGTCTTTACATGACTGTATTTTGCAGTTGCTTTTTGTGTGTTATCTTTTATCAGCATTTAGATTAAAGAATGATTTTCTGAGGCATGGCTCACCTTGCTTATCTTCAGTGAGACCAACAGAGCGCAGTTGTCATTTCCCACTTCAATACAAATGTTAAAACATTCTGTGAAAACATTTTATGTAGAGGGGCCACAACCCCATAGCACAGCTGTTCAATAGACTATGCCCCAATATTCCTGACATATAACTGGGTCGACCACAGTGCAATTCATTCATTGTTGGTGCATACTCAGAGAAAACAGTCTGTACCTGAAGAAACAACAATGACTTTAGCAGCCCATCTTATTTAGGTGAATTTCAGCTGAAAGTACCTCCCTGAGTATCACGAGAATCAAACATTTATTTAATTATGAGCAGTGAGAAAAGATAACTAATAGCCAGATTGTAGATTTGACTGAAAAGCTCTTTAGCCTTTTTTTTTCAGAAAGAGACAATGATTTAGTTTGCATTACAAACACATATATTGATGGCCATTCCATTGAGTCTAGCTTCAGAAAGTGTTTTCAGTTAAATATTTGTTGATCTGGCACTTGCATGAATAAATAAAACACCAAAAGTTACTCTCTCTCTCAGGCCACAACCAAAAATCCTGCAATTACATCTCTAATTCTGTCAACTCTGAGGTCACGACATCGTGAAGAAAGAGTAATTTACCTAATGTGGAGAATTCTGAGTTAAGTTCCGTCACTGAGTCATGGTTATTACAGCACGTGTCACCAAACTGTGGCTTGGTAACTTTGGTATCACTCTAATCCAAAATAATGCTGATTCTTCATAAAATGTTTGGGGCTAGTATAATGGTTAAGGTGTTTACTTCACAGTCACAAAGCACAGGGCTTGATTCTCACCTTTGGAAGGGAAATTGAACAAGCTTAAAATGATCTACAAAGTCAGCTAGCCTAGTACTTACCTATGGACCTATGTGTTTTCCTGATACCTTGAAATTGTTTTACTGAGACATGATTATAGAATTACCATAAATAACACCTTTATTATTAACTTTAGGCAGTCAGTGTCATGCATTATAAAATATAATTCTTTATTTTTAGACTGAATAATAAATGCTAATATAAGTTTATATTTTTAAAGTGGAAACTATATTATCAATCTGATTCAAGTTTTGCATCAAAGAAAAGTAAATCAAAACTTGAATTATCACATATTTTAACAGATTAGAAACACTGACATCTCTACGGAGTCACAAGTTAATAGCTTTGGTGACCAAGAAATTACTATTTGGCATAGTTCTCAATTTTTATCTCTAACATGTGGAACACTACCTCTGATAATGTGGAACAAATAGGCAAAATGTGGAACACTACCTCTCATTATGTGGAACAAATAGCCAAAATGCCTCCTAATATGGAACAAAGGCAAAATGTGGAATACTACCTCTCATAATGTGGAATAAACAGGCAAAATGTGAAACACCTCTCATATTGTGGAATAAATAGGCAAAACGTGGAACCCTCCCTTCCATAATGTGGAACGAGGCAAAATGTTGAACCCTACCTTATAATGTGGAACAAACAGAGCAAAATGTGGAAAATTGCCTCTCACAATATGGAGCATCATCATCATCATCATCTTCTTTCGGCTGTTCCCGTTAGGGGTCGCCACAGTGGATCATCTGTTTCTATTTCTTCCTGTCCTCTGCATCATGCTGTTTCACACCAACCGCCTGCATGTCCTCTCTCACTACATCCATAAACCTTATCTTAGGCCTTCCTCTTTTCCTCTTATCTGGTAGCTCCATCCTTAGCATCCTTTTCCCAATATACCCAGCATCCCTCCTCAGCATATGTCCAAACCAACGCAATCTCGCCTCTCTTGCTTTGTCTCCAAACTGTCCAACCTGAGCTGACCCTCTAATATACTGATTCCTAATCCTGTCCATCCTAGTCACACCTAGTGCAAATCTTAACATCTTTAACTCTGCCACATCCAGCTTTGACTCCTGCCTTTTCGTCAGTGCCACCATCTGCAACCCATATAACATAGCTGGTCTCACTACCCTCTTGTAGACCTTCCCTTTCACTCTTACTGGTACCCGTCTGTCACAAATCACTCCTGACACTCTTCTCCACCCACTCCATCCTGCCTGTACTCTCTTCTTCATCTCTCTTCCACATTCACCATTACTCTGAACTGTTGATCCCAAGTACTTAAACTCGTCCACCTTTACCAACTCTACTCCTTGCATCCTCACCATTCCTCTACCCTCCCTCTCATTTACACACATATATTCTGTTTTAGCCCTGCTGACCTTCATTCCTCTCCTCTCTAAAGCATATATCCACCTCTCCAGGGTCTCCTCAACCTGGTCCCTACTCTCACTACATATCACAATGTCATCTGCAAACATCATAGTCCATGGGGCCTCCTGTCTGATCTCATCTGTTAACCTGTCCATCACCATTGCAAATAAGAAAGGGCTCAGAGCTGATCCTTGATGCAATCCCACCTCAACCTTAAACGTATCTGTCACTCCCACCGCAGTCCTCACCAATGTCACACTACCCTCGTACATATCCTGTACCACTCTTACATACTTCTCTACCACTCCCGACTTCCTCATACAATACCACAACTCCTCTCTAGGCGCCCTGTCATATGCTTTCTCTAAGTCCACAAAGATACAATGCAACTCCTTCTGACCTTCTCTGTATTTCTCCCACAACACTCTCAGAGCAAATATTGCATCTGTAGTGCTCTTTCCTGGCATGAAACCATACTGCTGATCACTAATCATCACCTCCCTTCTTAACCCAGCTTCCATTACTCTTTCCCATAACTTCAAGCTGTGACTGATCAATTTTATTCCTCTGTAGTTACTGCAGCTCTGCACATCACCCTTATTCTTAAAGATAGGTACCAAAACACTTTTTCTCCACTCCTCAGGCATCCTATGACTTTCCAAAATTTCATTAAACAATCTGGTTAAAACTTCCACTGCCATTTCACCTAAGCACCTCCAAACAAGCAAAATGTGGAACACTTTCTAACAACTTAATCTAGAAAGATTTTGGCATACTTAAACTACATTGTGTTATACTTAGAAAAGATTATTTTGATAAAGTAATATTATTCACTTTTCCTTTATTTATTTATTTATTTATTTATTTATTTATTTATTTGACATTTGATTGCAGGGAAAGTCTGACTGAGTCCAGGGAAACCCATTTTCAGCAGAGGCCCAGGGAAGAAATACTAATACAGAAGTTAATACAATAAAGACAATAAAAGTATAAAATAAAGATGTGAAGAACAGAAGAAAAATATGAAGTTAAAAGTAGAAACTATTACAATAAATATAGTACATTATTATAGGAGGAAAATTAGGCTATAATACACTAGTTATATGTTAATAGCAGGGACAATCAGTGAAACAAAAGAGAAGAAAAACAGGGAAAGGGGTGAGAAAGGGATATACAGCAAATGGGCTAAGTGGGTAAGGAATGACAGAAATATAAGGGCATAGAGGAAGGAGTCAGGGAAAGTATGTAGCTGGGGTGTTAAGGTAGTGGGGTATGCAGATTACAGAGAGAAGTTTAGGCCTATTACAGATAGTGGAAGGAGAACTAAAAGGTGGAAAGAAGGAGAAGAAGGGAGAAATGGAAGGAGAACTGGATATTGTGAAAACGTGGTTTGGGGTAGTTTGAAAAGGATATAATGTCAGGTAGGGTTAGAGCAGGTAGAAAGGGGGAAAAGAAGGGAGAAAGGGAAAGAGAATTATATATTGTAAAAAGGTAGTTTGAGAAAAGGATATAGTGTCAAGTAGGGTTAGATCCGGAACAGATCCATGCTTCGCTTAAGTGTTCCTTTAGAGTGATTTTAAATGAGAGGAAGTTGATGGTTGATCTAATGTTTGTGGGAAGTTTATTCCAAGCTTTGGCAGTGGAATAGGAATATAGAGATTGGGAATTTAAAAATTCTTATCAATGACTATATTAAAGACTGTTTCAACTTGGAACAGTACTGAATAAGAACTATTTAGTACTTAAACTAGGGATTGTTTCCATGTGGATTCTGCATTTCTCATCCAGTGATCTAGATTGCTGTAGGTGACTTGGCAATCTTCCAAACTGTGAATGTGTGCGGTGAGTAGGAGTGGTGTGTTGGTGTTTGTGTGTGTGTGTGTGTGTGTGTGTGTGTGTGTGTGTGTGTGTGTGTGTGTGTGTGTGTGTGTGTGTGTGCATACGTGCACGCACACATATGTATGTATGATTCATGCAATGGACTGATGTTCTATCCAGGCTTAGCTGACTGCCTTGTGTACACTGAGTGGTGGATAGATTCTGGTTTCTCTGTAAACCTGAAAAAAAATGAAGTAGATATTAAAGAATGAATGAATTAATGGAAATTCAAAGAAAAGTGTATCTTTTAAGGCTCTAACAATCTGGTAATAATAACAATATTAACCATCTGTTAACCAGACAGGCACACTGGACAGACAGTCCCTTTTCAGGGCTGACCCAGCAGCAATGTTTGGTTAATTGACTTGTTCAAGGTTGCACAAAAGGCAAACAAGGGCTGAGGGCATCAAACCCTGTATGACAGGAACTACACCTCAAAAGCTTACCCTGTGCACCAACTGCTAGACAAAAGTCTGCTAGGTAAAAAATCTCCCCTACAAAATATTTAGGAAACAAAGAATAAGGGCAGATCCGATAGTCTCTCAGAGCCCTGCTGAGGATGAACAAGATCTTTGGGGATGAGTGCCGGCTGAAGCTGGAAGGATTGTAATTGTCACCAATGGAATAGCAGAACTAGTAGTCTGAATATATACATAATGAATCACACATTGTGTTGCCTCAGAGTTTTCGCCCTCATCTGAATTTTACTACATTGGGCGTTAAAAATATATAAGTAATAGAGGTGTGAGTAACCCATATCTTTCATACTGAGGGTGTAATTTAGTTTGTGGACAATAAGCACCCACGTTTTACTGCTTTGCATATGATTGCTACATTTTAGTGACATAGTAACGTAGAGAATGAAAAGTGGAACACTGATTTATGTATTATGGTTTGATATACTACCGCAGTGGCTTTTATCATAATTCACACAATGTTCTGGTTAAAGCTGTTAAACCATCATCATCTATTGTTTCCTGATCCTGACAAGATGGACTGATTTAGAGGACTATTTTGTAGTAGAAGTTGACTTTTTTACAAAGATACATTGTTTGGACTTCATCAGGCAGGTCACAATCTGCACAAATAATAGATATGAAATAAAACATCTACTAGAGCTACAGAATTTCTGGGGAATATTAGAATGTTGTCTGATTTACCTTAAAAATATTTCAACACCTGAGTTTCAGAAAATACAGCTGTAGCTGGCTCAGATAGAATACCTCCCACCTTCATCTTTTGGGTTCTGCCAGTTACTCACATGTTGATCCAAAGCAGAATATGGCCATTCACATTGATTTGAACTAGTTTATCTATAATACGGATAAGGGAATTACTTGAGATACTTGTGGCAGATTAGTACAGACTGCATGTACAGACAACACCTCACCCATTGCAGTGACCTTTACAAAGGATATTCCCCTAGTCATTGATGAGTTTAGAACTACCAGTCCTATTCTGAGATACCTCCTTCTCCATAAAAATGCACTATAAGTTAGTCTGACTGCATGAGATTAGACGTGATTGTCCTATTCTGAGATATCTCCTTCTCCACAATAAAAATGCAGTTTGACTGCATGAAATCAGAACTGACTGACCTATTCTGATGTATCTCCTTTTCCATAAAAATGTATTTTAAGTTAGTCTGACTACATAACATATTTATTTGCAAGGTAAAATGAGGAATTTTATATAAAATTTGTAAATAGGATAGATTGGTACATCTATCACAAACTTTCTTATGTAACAACAAGGTATGCCTTGTGAATTTACAAGAATGAATCTGTACTGTGGAATAATTTACTTTAAAAGTGAGTAGACATTTGAGCTGTGTTCCTCCCCATTCATTGAAATGTGCACAAGTGTATTTAAAACTGTAGCCTAACAACAGATTATCTGCAACCATTCAAATAATAAAAATATCAGATCTATAATAACTTACTTGTGTTTTATATGGAGTCTAGGATTAAAAAATCCATTGAATGGATGTTGCCCTGTGCTTACATCCAATTTATATTGCTGCATGTTCTTTTAAATTGAACCATCAGATCATACTATTTCTCAGAAAACTGTAAAGAGCATGTATGGTCTGCTTCAATATTTTACTAACACAATTCATTTATATACACTACAACTGGAGTTCCAAACTGTTTTTCAGGGTTCCTGTATAAAATGCATGACAATTATATTGTGCCATAAAAAAAAAAACATATTCAGCATTGCAATCATTGCAGCCCTTAAACCAATGCTTATGCTCTTACTCTGGGTACAAATATATATTTCTGATCCTTATAAATCTGTGCTCATTTTAGTTAAAACACTTATAAGGACACTTTGTCCATCCTAGCATTTAGTTTCTTCTTTATACCTTAATACGTCCACTGTGGTCCTATTTCTGCAGTAACCAAAATCTGGCTGGTTGACTACAGCACTGGTGATCTTCCTGCCCCTTTTCAGAACACCCGTCTCCATCCATCCATCCATCCATCCATCCATCCATCCATCCATCCATGCATCCATCCATCCATTTACACCCCCCTTTTCTCATTATGCACACAAGGTTGGGTTGTCACTTCATCAGTGACAATCATCTAGAGCAAAGGTATACACCACCGGGTAGCTAGCCCATTTGCTCCAAATTACATTCTCTAACTCATAACTACTATTATTAAAAGTTGTAGATAACCTTAAAATAGATTTTCTATCTGAAGTATCCTTTTCACTTCTTTTACCATTTCTAGTTTTAGCAATATACTTGGTTTCACCATCTATTCCTATCTTAGCCAAAACGTAAGTATCATTACTTTCCAGTATGTTACTCTTATAACCTCTGTCTTGCAGTCTAACCTATTCCTTATTAGGCTTCTTAAGCAGAACATTGTGATCCCTGCTTTTCTAGCTATTCTAAAAAGGAACTGTACCATATAAAACATTATGCTTTGCTGACATTTCAAGTTTCATGTATCTATAGTTGAACTCTTACACTGGAAATGCATCATGAATCTCAGCTTTTGCTTTGTCACTGACGTCAAAGGGATTTTTTTTTTAATTTTCTCTGAATCTGTATTGCCTCCAAAGTAGCATAGCTTATGTGCTTTAATCACTTTTGTGTTATTCAATCAATTAGGGCATTATGGGTTTACATTACTTTGGGATTTCATTGTTTCATTCACAATATTATAAGTTCCAGCTATGCAAGACTCATTGTTTTATTATTGGACCCTTAAAATTATTCCAAAGGGACAGTTTTGGATGAAAGACTAGAAAATCACAGGAATAAAATATATAAATGAGGTACAGGATCATTTGTGTTAGTCATCTAGACATATGTTTAACGAAAAATAAACACAGTGTTGCAGTGGTTAACATTTTCAAGTCATAGCAAGAGGATCTCTGGCTCAGTTCTCAGCTGGGGTGGAGTCTGCATGTCCTCCCTGCATTCATGTGGGTTTCATCTGGGTACACCAGTTTCCACCCCCTTCCAAAGACATGCATCTGGAGCATTTCTCCCTGGGCCTCCACTGAAAATAGGCTCTGTCCTAGTCGGAATTCCCAGTCAACAAACATTAAATAAAAATAATTGAAATATATTAAATTTGGGATAATTTATGCATACATCTGCTAGGTCAAACATTTGTCAAAAAAAATAATTTAGATGTAAAATTTACTTTGAAGCCTACTATGTCTCAGATGCATTAAAATATATTGAAAGCTTGTTTGAGTCATTTGAGTCATCTAGCATGAATAAAACATTAGGAAATGTATCATAATATGCATTTTAGTTATTTTATGTGTGTATTAATACTTAATAAAACCACTAGGGTACAGAACTGTCAAAAATAAGATTTAGGGTATTGCTATGACTGTCTTTTTTTATTTCTTTGATCCCCCTTGGGATATAATTTAATCTGCTTGGCTTCCCATTGTGCTATGTCCACAACAGGTCTACAGACTTATCTCGTAACCCGCAGACTTACTCTAGTATTGCTTGGGCAGGTCATTGATCCCAAGGATGTTCTGGGCACTCCTGAGGGGGTTCTTTATATGCCCTAGCCATTCCCCTCCAAAGCTCACATCTTCACTGATTACATGTAAGGGCAATTCCCCTCTTTGGACCACACTTCTCCTAAGGTAGCATTAGTGATGAATGCCCTTCACTGTGGATGGGCATGTCCATCCTTCCCTGTCACTTCTTCATTTGCCTAAGCTGCTAATTGAACCCGGGTCACTTGAGCCATAGGCAAGGCTTTATCCCACTACACCACCAAAACTGCCATGGAATAAATATCTGAGTCTGCAAACTTTTCACAGTAATCATAGATTGAGGAGGCATGTACACTTTTATAGATTCATAGGTAAGTTCTAGGCTAGCTGCCCTTGCAGGCCATTTTAAGCCTAGCCTTTCCCTTCAAAGGTGAGAATCATACTCTTTAATATGTGGTTATGAGGTAAACACCTTAACCATTATACCAACCCCAACCTTAATGCAAATTATTTTACCAGAATATTACAGTATTCTAATGTTTAACAAAAACTTTACTTTTTTATAATATTAAGCCTTCATTCGCATTTGGCTATGTTGATCTCACTTATTCTGAAATGCGACAGATTTCTGTACATAGAAATATAAATTGCTGCTTTTGAAAATTTGATCCGACAGTAGTTTGCTCTTTGTAAATGAGTACTGCCGTGCTAAAATCAGAGCTGAACAGTTAGTTAATAGAAAATGTAACCCTCTTTTAATTAATATTTTGAAATGTTTGTTTGCAATTCATATAAGCCTAAGGCCTTCTGGCTCAGAATGGTCTACACTTTCTTTTGGGCTAAGTATATGACACATACACAGAGCAAGGTATATGCCAGCTAAGGAAAGATAATTAATGCAAATCTGATCCAGAAATGTACAAAAACCTTATTTAAGTGCACCTTTACCTAACTGACTGTCTGTCCAAGAGGTTTGATAATTGGGTCATATTTAATTTAATTAGTACTTTAACAATACAAAATTCACCTGGAGCTGATACCGCACTTTAGTTGTTGTATTAAATGGTAGTTGTAGTAAAACAATAGACCATGTAACCAATTCTTGTTGGCAAATATTTGTAATCTGTAAAGTTATCAGTACTACTAAAGCACTCATTGTAACATACTTCGCTTTTTGTTTGCCTAATATATGTGACTTTCAAACTGTACAATCTTATCTGTAAGTTTAATGATTGGTGTTTCGCTGATGAACCCGTTTATACCAAATGACTTAATAGGCTGTAGTTTTCTGCAGTTAAATGTGAGCTTTTTTTTTTTCAAAAATTCATCAAAAGTTTATTGAAGTCTGCTTTTGCTAGTTTGGATACAGTTCACCTAGTAGTTAAAAGTAACTTTAAAAAGTAGCATCTATGCTCCAAACTGGGAGCTGTGCAGAGCCAATGTGGTGACCAGATATCTGGCACATGGTTCACAGAAAGAGTCACTTTGTTATCTCCTGTGCAGCTGTCAACATCTTAGTCCAAGGCAAAACAAGAATAATCCGGGAAAAAAGAACAAAAAATTTTTGGGCACTTCTTATGTAGTGCTTGACTTACAAAGCTCACATGAAAATGTGATGTACATAAGCATGGATGTTCTGATGATTAAAAATGATAGAACCTATTGCCAATCATTGCTTCATGATTGTGCTCAGTGGATTGCCAGAATATAAGGAATGTCACAATGGAATGACCCCCATGTTGTAGATGCCCCCCCCCCCCTGTTGTAGAAGGAAGTAGCTGTCCACAAAAATAAAAAAAACTGATAGGCCAAAGAAGAGCCATAAAGACAATAGAGTGGACTATTGAGGATAACAAAGAAATTATGTATTGTTACTATTATACAAAAAGGTCAGAATTTCCAGACACAAGATATACAAAAAGATTAAGACAGAAATTAGAGGAAAGAAAAATACTTCCACAAGAAAAATTGTCAGAAGCCTCAAATAAAAATGTGTGTTCATTAATACAATAGATTTATGAAAACATTATATAGACCAAGAAACGTTGATCGTTTTGGAAAAAGAAGCATCTGAGGAAGTGTGAAAACATAAACAAAACCTAAAGATTTTTGAAAAGTATAAAAAGAAATATGGACATGGGAAAGAAAGAGATTTGATATGGTGCAATATTTATGCAAAGTCGAAAGCCAAATTAGTCAATATAAAAAAGACAGCCTCAAAGATTTTCGAAGAGAAATACAGGCAAAGGCATTCAGATATAGAAAATTTCCCAATAAAAATAATATCACAAAGAGGAAATGTAGAAAATAATATTATTAGAAGTTAAAAAATAGTAGCTGAAGTTATGAAATGCCTGAAAAGTGAAGGATTTGATGTAGAAGGTCTAAACGAGTCCCCAAAATAAGAAGAAACAGAAAGATCAGGAGACATCTGAAGAAGAAATATGGACATGGGAAAGAAAAAGAGATTTAATATGGTCTAATATTTATGCAAAGGAGAAAGCAAAATTAATCAATACAAAAAGAGAAACACCAAAGATATTTGAAGAGAAATACAGGCAAAGGAATCCAGACATAGAAAACATTACAATACAAAAATAAGACAAAGAGGAAAAGTAGAAAAGAAGATTAGTAATGGAGAAGTTAAAGAAATAGAAAGTGAGGTTATAGAGTACCTAAAAAGTGAAGGATTCAGTGCAGAAAATGTAACTTCAGAAAACACCACAGCAGAATAGAGCAATAGACATCCAAATTAAGGAGAAACCAGTGGAATGGGAAACAACTGGGCAGTTGCCATATGAAGATATTTGGAGTCTTCCACAGGAAACCAGTATAAATGTTAATTTGAAGCTGGACAGCAAGGGATGGAACAGGAAACTGTGGCAACTATGACACAGTCAAGGTTAAGGAGTGATAGGCCAGTGAGTTCCCATATGACAGAGCAACAGATAGCAAAGGATGAAACTGAAGAGAAGGTGCCACAGGAAGATGCTATAGAACTCTGTATAGAATGCCTGCAGGAAATGAAAAACAAAAAATGTGCCCTTAGTTTAAAAGAAAATGAGCTAAGAGAAGAGTTGCTTGATTTAATAGAGATCGATAGAAATATTAAGATTAATGAAAGAAACATTCTGTAGAAGGTCAATAAAAGCCAAAAAGTCAGAAGTTTGATAAAACAAATGAACACAGTAATTAGGACTGTCCACAGAGATCCATGCGATATAACAGAAGTGAACAGAATATATTACTGTACAGCTAAATTAATAACAGATACAGTTCTACCACAAGAACACAGGGTAGAAAGGGAAAGGAAGGGGAGAAATTGAATACCATCATCGAAGTATCAAAAGCGAGAAAACTATAAAGCAATTAAGACAAGAAGTGTCACTGTTAGAAGAGTATAGAGGAGGGAACATATCAACAAAAATACTCATAATGATAGACACAATAAAAGCAATGTGCACTATTATAATGGATTAAGTTCTAACTTGTACTATTGCAAACAATAAACTAAAAATCTCAGCATAGGCAGAAAAATTTGGAAGATACACATATAAATATAAAGGAAAAGTACAAAATAAGCAATTTATTGATGACCCTAAAAAGTTTTATAGAGAACTGGGAAACAAGGCAAAAGGAATTGAAAGACCACCCAAAAGAGAAAAAAAAGATACATTTTGGGGAATTATCTATGAAGATCCTGTGGAACATAACAAAGATGCTAAATGGACAGAAGAAAAATAAAGAAAGAATAGGAAGTTTAAAGGTACAGGATATGAAATGGGATGAGGCAACGGCCAGACAGATTGAGATAAAGTTAAGAAAAGCCTCCAATTGGAAAACCCCAGGCTCAGATGAGGTACCTAACTTCTGCCTAAAAGTATTAACATCTTTGCACAAAGATTTAGCCATGAGTAAGAACTATTTATATATGCACCCTGAACAGACACCAACCTTGTTAAGAACAGGAAAAACAATGCTCCTACTTAAGAGTGAACCTGCAAGTTACCCTAAAAATTATAGACTAATAACTTGCGTTCCGACAACATATAAACTATATACCGGAAGTGATACAGACAGAGCTTATAGTCATTTAGAAGAAAATTCAATCATGGCAACAGAACAAAAGGGTAATAAAAGAAAGTCATATGGAACAAAGGATCATCTCTTGCTAAATAATGTCATAATGGAGAACTGTAAAAAAGAGAAGAATCTAAGTATGGCATGGATTGATTACAAAAAAAGCATTTGATAGTATCCCACATTCATGGATAAAAGAGTGCTTAAAAATGTATAAGATACACCCTGCAATGTTCAACTATATTAAAGTGACCATAAAACAGTGGCAGACCACTCTGCAATTAAGCCACGATAAAGGGCAAATTATTATCCCGAGGATAAAAATTCAAAGGGGGATATTCCAGGGTGACTCCCTGTCACCGCTGCTATTCTGTCTTGCCCTTAACCCTTTAAGCTGTCTACTTAACACATTAGGCGATGGCTATAATTTGGCTCCTAGAAAACAACAAAGTGTAAAAAACCACACATATTCTCTTTGACAATGATTTTAAATTGTATAGCTCATCAGATGAGGAACTGAAAGCACAACTGCAAGTAATCAAAACTTATTTAGATAATATAAGAATGTCATTTGGCCTTGATAAATGTGCAAAAGCAACATTTAAAGCAGGAAAAATGCAACACCAAGAAAACATCAGTTTGAGACAACAATGTATATAAAAGAACTTGAGCAAGAGGGAGTGTATAAATATTTGGGAATTGATGAAGGATCAACACTAAAACATGAACAAATGTGAATAAAACTTAGTAAGGAATACTTTAGAAGACTTAAATTAATCCTGAAAACAGTGTTGACATCTAGGAACAAAATTCAAGCTATAAACCAACTTGCTCTTCCTTTTCTAACTTACAGTTTTGGAGTGATTGACAGGCCCCAAAATGTGTTGGATAGATTAGACAGAAAAACAAGAAGGATGCTTCAAGCTCTCCAAATGATTTATAAAAATCAGTGTATACCAAGATTACATATTTCTCATTGTGATGGAGGTATGGGCTCCTTGAAACTGATTACATGCACAGAACAGCAATCATAGGATTGCACAGATATCTGCTATCCTCACAAGACCCAAATGTAGTGAAAGTTTTGAAACTGAGGAGAATAAATCTAAGATGACTTCCCTGCTTAGGCTAGCAGAAGCATATCGGCATCAAGCAGGAATGGAAATCAAACCAGTAGTAGATACAAATCATGCAGCAACTGAATGTGCCAAAAACCAAAAAAAAAGAAAGAATATAAAGATCAGATGAAAAGGCAAGAAATGTGGAAAATGCATAAATATAATTGCAAGTATAGAAAACTTTCAGAAGACCCTCACGTTCAGGATCAAACATAGGAATGTTTAAGGAGAGGCGAATTCAAACCAATAGATGAAAGGTTAACATTCACGGCCCAAGATAGACGGCTACCTACACGTTCGTTTATAAAGTTCATTGAACATGTGGAGGAAGCAGACAAATGTAGGTTTTGTAAAACAAAATTAGAAACAGTCGCACATCTCGTTGCTGGTTTTGACATACTAATGGTAGAAGGATTATATACTGAAAGGCATAATGATGTGGCAAGACCGTTGCACTGGGGATTGTGCAAACATTATGGTACTGAAGCATCTGAAAAACACTGGAAACATGAGCCACAAAGCATCATAGAAAATGATGAAGTCTACATCACATGGGATTGCCCATTACTAACAGTTCAAAAGACAGACGAGAGAAAACAAGATATAGTGGTCCATGAAAAGAAGACAAAAGCAGCATTGATCATTGAAATTGCTACACCCAGTGACTACAGTGTCTTGCATACAGAAAGACACAAAGTCATAAAATATCAAGATTTGCAGGCAGAAATGAGAACAATGTGGAAGGAATATACCCAGATAGTTTCAATAGTAGTAGGAGCAGCAGGTCTTATAAAAAAAAATCTACAATTGTATTTAGATGTTACCAATACCTGTAACTCCATGCAAATTGCAGAAGGAGTCATTACTGGGCACATTGCAGGTGCTGCAAAGAGCACTTCTGGCTAACATCAAAGATTGAAACAATACTAATTTCATGAACTTTAATTACACTTTGATTAAGGAATGGGGTCCATTCCCATTATGGTATTAGAAACCCAAAAGATTTGGAGAAATTAAGAAAGAGAGAATGAGACAAATATTTGTGGCAAAATCATGGATGTCATGGTATAACATGAACAGCTGATAGGTATGACAGCAGGGCCTGTAGTATGCTAGATTTTGTGACATATACTTCTATAGCATTTGTCATCCTCAACACAATGATAGTAAGGTCTCCATGGCTGTCACACTGCAATGTACATGCTACTAATGCAGTGCCCAAAAAAGTACATTGAACCCTTTAATTGGCATTTTCTGCTACAGAATACAGGTCAGAAACTGAGATATATGTACATATTTATTCCCCACATCATTCCCACATCCATCTGTGATGGCCTAAAGGTTTAACTGGCTTCTGCAGCTGCATGAGTGTATAATGGGCAGTGGTACAATGGCAGCATTAGAAAGTCACATCAGTATTGTTGGCCATTGTGTGGCTTGGCAAAGTCAAACACCTTATGTATAGATTATTCTGTGCAATATATTTCTTTGTGTATAGATGCATGTGCATGTCAAAATTCAGTAAACACATTTTTGGGGGATAAAAACAAAATAAGAAAACATGCATTAGGGTACCTATGTCTGTGCCTCGATTAATGCGCTGAAATACTACATCTCTCTAAACTGTGCAGATTTTCCCAGAAAATCCATATTTTTGCCTCGTGTTTTTCATCTGTCTGGCAAATCACTGAGGACTGAAGTCACTAAATAAAGATAGATATTTGAGTTTCAGACTTAATATCCATCAGAAAATGCAGAATAACACAAATCCTTTTATTCTAGCAACTTCCTGAGTTTATAAGAGCAATATTTAAAATCTGTCCCTATTTTGGGGCCTTTATCTCTCCATAATGTTTGGGTTTGTCCAGATTTTTGTACTAAGAGGCTGAGAGGTACAAACACCCTTGTGATACTATTCCTTTTCTGACCACTTCATACTGCTTAAATTAGGGGGGTTGGCACAGATAGTAATGCTGACTTTCAGAATACTAACAAATGGGTGACACTGGGTATGGTGCATTCTGTGATGCACAATGAATTATGCCCTGACTTATTCATGTTGTATATGGCGGCACTCTGTCTAGTGTAGAGAAACGTATGTTCTGAACATCATCTTGGGAAGGGTGTGTAGATGTTTTACGTGCTTATAATCTCCATGAACTATCATGAAGCACTGTACACCATGCTTCTGAATTTCACACACAGATTATTTTTTGTTGTTTTACCCAGCAAATATGGTTTAAGCTGAAACTAAAATAAGTAGTTCATCATCATCATCATCATAAATCCCCTGTTCCCATTTTCTTACATGTTTGGGGATGTCACTACCTGTGTTGATTCAGAGCCATTTTCCCACCTTCTTTGGCTATCTCATCTTTCACAGGTCGTCTCTCATGAAATCTATCCAGCTCTTGGCTGAACATAAATTCATAGGTTCATAAGTACTTACTAGGCTATCCATCCATGAGGATGTTTAGCAGTCTAGCCCCACATTTCCATGAAGTTTTTAGCCCTTGTAATATAACTACGAATAAACTTTTCTTGCCTTCTTCCTGTCTCTCCCAAATCTGTTTTACCAGACTGGCTCCTGTTTTCTTGCACAGGTGAGTAAAACACTGTAATCTGTTCTCCTTGACTTTCTCTTTTAATCAATCTAATATGGCTGCTGCTCTGATGTCCTTATTTCTTCATCTGTTCTACAGTGTGCATTCTACCACTCATCTCAGGCACTTCATCTCCATTACCTCAAGCTTCTTTGACTGTTTTGTCTTCACTACCCAGATTTCTGTGCCATTTAGAAGGGGTGGTCACACTCCTATCTTATACATTGCTCAACTCATTTGGCATTTTTCTGTCATACATACCACTGACATTTTTTGCCAGTTGGCTGCAGTGCTCCTGATCCTAGTTTTGACCTCCTCATTTAGACTTCCCTTCTCTTCTGTCACCACCTCTATATAATTGAAGCTGTTAACCTGTTCCACTATGTTTCTTTCTACCTAAGTTTTCAGCTTCTTTCACTTTCCCCCCAATTAATGCCATGACCACTCCCTTGTCTGTACCCCTTTTCATCCCATGTGCCCTCAATTCCATATTCCATTCCCCTGTCATTTGCTGAAGTTTATGTGTAGGAAGAGGGGGCAAAACTAGCTTCCATAGCTGCCCCCATTTTTGATTGTAATATTGCCCTTCAGATAACAAGTTGATAGATAAAACACAGTCAATACATTTGCAAATAAAATTACTTGTTAGGTAAGAGACAAAGCAATGATCCAGTGTTTCTGATTCTTGGCCGTTTTAAATACTTAGATGCCGTTAACCTGTTCCACTATCTTTCTACCTTAAGTTATCAGCATTTTCAGAAAAATAATGACATCAGAGCAGAATATTTCAGTTCCTATTTGTATTAGACTAACTTAGCTTTACTTTCTCCGCAAACTCTCTAAAGTTTATCTAAATATTAAACGATTGCCATATATCTTGTATCAATTTGTAACCAATGACTTTATATTGTCTAATGTGTTATAATTATTTAAACTGCAACTGGTTTTGTTTTATTTTTGAAGATTGTAAAATTATTGTTCTTAAAATGTTTTGTAATAATTTGGAGCTTTTCTCCCCAGCCTCTGCTGAAAATTGGCATCTACCCAGCCGGATATTTCTAGTAATCAAATCTCAATAAATAATGATTTAATACCAACAGTAATCCAAAAGTCAAGAAATAATTATAAAGCTGCGTCAACAAATGGGTGGTATCCTTAACATACAAGAGTAGTTAACCTATATGCCTCATTAGATAAGAGTTAACTAACTGTCCCAGCCTTTCCAAGGAATCATTACATAAACTGATAGTTGTCTGCCTGGAGATTGTGCTGGATTTTCATGTAACTATGGGAGACAGTAGGAAGTAGGCAGTGTTGCATCTTCTACTCATTAATATTGAGTAGTTTCCTACTCATTAATATTCAGTAGTTTCCTCGGCTAAAAATGACATATGAACTCTCCTTTTAACCAGTTAAACAAAACCATACAAGGCATTGTCATAAACGTCTTTACTCACATATTCATATATGCAGCATATTTATAATAAATAAATGTTCAATACACACATATCCCAGTACTCAGAATTGCTATGGTCCTGCCTTTTCTACCAGGTTTTATCACAATTTGATTCTTGCAAAGCTGGCCATTCATTTTAGTAAGATTATATACAACCTCAGCCTTTTATCTGCAGCACTGTAGAAACACATCTTTATATCCATGGTCTAAAATAAACTTAAAAAAAATAATTAAATGCATTATTGTTGCTGGGTGTTTTAGTACCTTTATATTCCAAGGAATAATATCTTGTCATGTGACCATTTCCAACAAAAAAAAAGAAAAGACATGAAAAGAAAAACAGACTTGTGTAAAAAAATTCTGTTTCACTCTCACCTGCACTTTTAAGTCAGAATATGTTAATATATAATTTGTTTAGTTATTAATAATTTTCAAGCTGTTGTACCTGTGTTTTAGTTTCAGATGCCATTTCTGAAGGCATTTATGGTCATAAATTGAAAGACAACCAGTTGTTGCTAGCACCACTTTCCTCCATCAGTTTATCAATATAATTAACATCTGTTTGTTTCACTGCCCTAGCAACACTTCTGGAAGTATATTTCACAATCTGTCTGGTAAACAGGCTTCACAGTTGATG